>NC_142930.1:89038971-89220948 GCF_046866305.1 Octopus bimaculoides | reverse complement strand
TCTTCAAGGTGGTGTTCCAGTATGGTTGCAGTCTAATGACTGAAACAAGTAAAATATTAAAGATATATTTATATAAGTCTGCTCATGTTTATACTACATAAATCTGGTGTTGTGTTTATTTTGTAGTACTTTACATCCTTAAACTTAGTAGTTCAATAAATAGAGATCAATGAAAGGAGTACTAGACATATCAGCTGTCAAAATGTTAACACAACTGATTGGGAAATATTTAACTATTCTCATTCTTTCCTGCTCCTCAGTCTCACACTTGTATTGGCTAAACCAACTAAAATGCTCTTCTATCATCAATAATGATTTGTATTTTGAAAAGGCGTTTTGAGAATCACTATGCAGTGAATACAGCTAAAATAAATTCAAACAATGGCAATTGCTGTTCTTTCTTATATTAATCAAATTTTTCATTGAATTTGATTTATATTAACATTTACTGCATAAGAAAAAAAAAATTGAGCGTATATTTTTCATATTTTTTCCTAAAAATACAAACAAGCAAATAAATAAATAGTTTCAGTATCCATATAGAGGTTCTTTGAAAGAGTAAAATTGTACTTGGTTAATGAAGCAGATATCCTTAAGCTTGTTTCTACAACTGAATATATATCAACTGCATCTATTGATAAGAATAGTTCCATTCAGAATTGCATATTTACTGTCCTTCAGCAATTCCATACAGTAGATTTTTTTTATTGATAATCAATTTGCCTGAAACACAGATTTTATTTTAATATTTCAGGATGTATATGTGTTTAGAAAGTTTGTACTTCTCATTGCACACACACACATATATATATTGGGGGTAAGATATGTATTTCTGTATGCTTAAATAGATGACATTGCTGCTTTAGTTCTGTAACTATAAATATTTATCTTTGCGTTTATGAGAGAGAGAGAGAGAAACTGTTGTATTTATGTCCAACACTGGCCTTTGTATAAATGCATGACACCTTTTCATTTTAATTATGAATGTATGCATATGAGTTACTGCACAATCAAGTTTATGGTATACAAAAAGTTTTGCTCACAAGTTACACAAGTTTGGAAATGAACAGTATATTTACAGAAAGAGAGAGAAACTATGTAATAAAACAGTGATTTTTTACATAGGGTTGCAGCACTTCTTTGGAGGCATTGTGAGCTCATAAAGGAATGGAAAAGGCTAAAAGAGTGATATGAGAGGTGTTTGGTGTTTAGAGAGGTCAGGATTTTTCTTGATAAATGAGGTGTAAAAGGTTGATAGTTGTAATAGAGACATTAGTCTCTCTCTATCACCTTTTAACAAAACTATATATTAAGAAACAGTAGGACAATTAACAACATAATAAAAATAAGTTTTATTTTTGGTGATGCTTGGTTTTACAAATCCTGTGTTATTCAGCCTGGCAGCTGCTGGTTAGCTTGTAATCAGCATTGGAAGGTTAAAAGCTTCAGTAAGGCATCTGAAAGGAGCAAGTTATTGTCACGTCGAAGGTATCATGCTGAAGAGGTCTTAGAAAGTGAAAGAAACGCTTTAAGTACTGCTTTTACTATGCATGCGCACTCGAGGGGCTTCCGGGAAGGCAAGTCCCTTGCGCATGTGTAGATTGTACTTCCTTAATGGCGGCCATAATTTCGCGCCACTACACAGGTACAACACTTATATTTTCAATACATTTTCAAAAATATCTTTTTGGGCAATTAGAATATCAGTGGGACATTGTTATTAATAAGGAGAAAACATGATTGATGATGCACTAAGGCCCAGTATAATTTCTTCATTAATTTGTATAGAAATTTAATATAGGAATCTGTCTCTTTTCCCCATATACTTACTTACTTACTGGAATCCATCGACCTCCAATGTTAGCAAACATGTTCGTCTTTGCTCTCTGTTTTCCCCAACAACTCGGTACTTATTGGGCCAGGCTTTCTGAAACCAACTGTTTAGGCTATCAAGTATCATCTGTATCTCCCTTTGCAGGCTTCTTTCTTTCAATTTTCTAGTTGTCACCAAATGCTCAAAGCTTTTTCTTCTCATATGTTATCCAATGAACTAAACCTGTGGTCTTATTTTGAAAAACCTTTCTGGTAGCTTTTAATCTTCTACAGAGCACTAGTCCATTCAAATATGTAAAAGCCTATACTTGTTGGCATAGTGTAAGAAAATTGACTTCAATGGGATTAAAAATTTTCTTTTTTTGTTAGAACATGTGACACTGTAAAGCACCATTTGGTGAAAAGGAACACTGATCCACAAAGGATTGAGAGCTGCTGGTTTGAAATAATAGTAGAAAAAGCTACATTATCATTTCTCTCTCAAAACTTGATAATGTCAAGTTGAAAGAGGATTTTTTTTCTTTCTTTTTTTTTTTTTGATGTGTTGTTGATTTTGTGCAAAAATTATGTAGAAGTCTGTTTTGGGTTTTTTGGTTTTGTATTTCAGTTTGGGTTTGCAATTTTGTCTCTCATTTTCTTAGGTACATATCTACTAAACACTATTAAATGGATTGTTTTGTGAATCAGAATTTAACTCATAGTTAGATTCTTGAACTGTTTGGTAGCAGCATTTTTAACAACTAAAGTTACTCTATGAAGGAAAAACAAGCTAATAAGAATAACTTGAATGTTCCACTGGCATAAATAAATAAATAAATAAATAAATAAGAGATGATTTACTGAATGTTGTATACTAATAATTCTGAATGATTGAAATCTCCCATTTAGTTGAAGCAAAAGGAAATTTTTGTAGCAATTATTAGAAATTCTCAAAGAAAAATAGGGGACATAATTTCTAGGAATCAAGAAATAATTTTCAAAAAATAATTTTCATGCTTAATGGGAAGATCTGAGCTCTGTTTGCTTGGAAAGAAACAGTAAAGGACATGTTTCTGTCTTACTGGACCTCATCAGCTATATGCCGTCCATTGAAGTCTGCTCTGATAATTTAACAATAGTCTTTACATAAGTACAGAAAGAGTCACAGATTTTCATGTGACTTGCATGAGTAAAATATAAAATTAGCTAAGATAAATTACTCAAGTGAGCCACATGTATGAATTTTTAATCATTAAACTAAGGGGCCAAGTAGTAAATGATGTTTGTACAAAATTCTAAGTCTAAGAAACCAAAAATGTTATGGTAAACAAAATCTAATCTGTGTTGTACTTGCCCTTTTGTAATAATGCACTTGAGTGTTTACCAAGAAATTTTTTAGATCATATATATTAAATGAAAAAAATAGTTTAAATAAAAACATATTTCAACTGAAATACTTGTTTGTTTCAACAAATTTTTTAAATAATGAGCAATTTGCTAAAGTAACCTTGTTATTATAACATAAATTAGCATGAAATTTTGAGGAAAAATTTTAATTTACATCTCTTTAAAAAAATGGTTTGTATCTTAGAACTAAGAGCAGTTTCAGGGTTGATGTCAAAATGGTTGTCTTCATTTGATTGTGTAATTGCTGTTGAGGACACACTTGCTCCAGAATGTGATAGAGATTTTCTTTTCTTTTCTACTTGTCTGCTTGCTGGGATAACTGCCTGCAGTTGTATGTTGACAACATATTGAGGGAAGCTAATCAATTAACCCTGTTGGTACGAACCTCCCTTAGACTGCCTTAGATTCTATGATACAAACATCTTATTTTAAAGTGATTGAGATTAAAACATTCCATCAGAATTCCGTGTTATGTTCCAAACACTAGTTTTATAATGACAAAGTTATTTTGCTCACTTCTTCATTAATTTCAAAACTAATTAAAAACTAATGCCAAAATCAAAAATCATCATCATCATTATTATTATTATTATTATTATTATTATTATTATTATTATTTTAGAATCATGCTAGTGAAAAGATTAATAGAGATGAAGACAAAGCACTAGTTGCTGCTTTGTCATATATGTCACATATACATTTCTTCCATATCATATGCTTTTGTTGCTTTTCCAGCATTTGCAATTTTGTTTGTTATATTTTCCTTCCAGCTTTTACATGCTAGTTTATTTACATAAGTAGAGTCATCTTCTTTCTGTCTTATGTGTTAAAATCTCTTACCACAACTGTTTCCAGTAATAAATACCAAATGCAGTGTATTGTTGTTCTTTATACTATTCTTAAACTAAAATTCAACATCTGGTCTCCATGTAAGTGTTTAGTAATAGCAAGTTAGAAGTAGGTAGTTGCTGAAAGGCTTGTAAGAAACGAAACCAATGAATGCCTTGTGAGTGAATTTGGCAAATGGAAACTGTGTGGAAACCCATATATATACACACAAAGATGTATGTATATATATATATATATATATATATATATATATATATATATATATATATATATATATATATATATATATATATACATACATCTTTGTGTGTGTGTATGTCTTTGTGTTTTTCCACCATCACTACTCCTGTTTGACAATCTATGTTGGTTTGTTTGCTTACTTGTAACTTATTGGTTGAGCAAGTAGTATAAGTACAAGACTTAAAATATATCCACTGGGGTCAATTGTTTGGCTAAATCCTTCAATATGGTGCCCCAGTATGGCTATAGTCTGATGGCCGAAATGAGCAAAAAATAAAAGATAAAGGAGATCCTTTTAAGGTTGATAAAAATACTAAACCAAGGAAGCAGGATTGGTTAAACTATGAGAAAACCAAGTCTGTTACTTGTAGTATTTTTTCTAAGTTCTTGCATTTCTGACAACAACAACACTTTCAATGGCACTGGTGCCAAGCTGTATCAGCTGAAGTTGTCAACCTTTTCTTTGGATAAACATTAGTGACATGGAGGGAGTAAACTTGCATTAATGTGCAACTGACAGACTTCCTCAAATATATCATGCCTCAACTCATGATTAGCCTTGACCAACAGAGACCTTTATAGAATCTGACAGAAACAGGATTTCAATATTTCATGAAATGTAACTATTAGAACTTCTGAAGTTCTTGAAACTTTATGCTTTTATTCTTCAGCATCAGTAAAGTACATTGGTGTTACATTTCTTGATTATAAATATAAATTTTGAGTGGACAAACATTTAAACAACAATATCATATTGTAATATACATGACAGCAAATTATTTCAGTATTTATAACACTTCATGATATATATATATTTGCATATGACAAAGATTTATCATTGTAAGTTTATAAAACTTGTACATTAATAAATATGAAGTTATAAAACCTATTGTTAATTTAATGCTCCTGCAATTGATAATCAAAATGTATTCACCAAACTAACAAAAGATCATGATACAAAAACTATATTTTAAAACAGTCAACAGCATGTGTATAATTTAATGGTTTCATCATTTGATTATACTGTTTTTGTTTTTTTATGAATAGATATATATTTTGAGAAAATGTCTTTATGCAAAATTCTGTTTGAAAATGTAATGCAAGTATGTTTTCTGTTTTATGCTAGTAACAGAATTAATGTTTAGATAACCATATATGTATGTCTGTGTGTGTGTATATATGTGTGTGTATATATATGTGTGTGTGAGTATTTTAGAAGTTGAGGTCTCTTCAAATGTCATATGAAAGCCATTCTCTATAGTTCAAGAAGCTTCCACTTGTAATACAATATAAATGCATTACATTATCCATTGAGTACAATTTACACTGCATATGTTATCCGATCCATATGTGTGTGTGGGGGGTAGATGTATAACTACTTTTAAGAATTTGATTTCACAATAACAAGCTCCTAGGTTCAATTCTAGTTTGTGGCATCTTGTGCAGATGTTATTTTCCATAACCTTAGGCTGACCCATATCTTGTGAGCAAAACTGGATAGACAGAAACTGTATAGAAACCTGTCAATTGCATTGTATTCGTGATTTAAAAGTTAAAGCTTTGTCATGCACAGAATGTCACTCTGAGTCTGCCTGAGTATTGCATGAGAGTGTTCCTGTCTCTGGAATGCTCAACTACTTAAACTTGAATTTAGGAGCAGGTGATTCAGTTGATCTGAATCCTCATCATTAAATAGTGGAAATTTACTACCACCACCACATTGTTTGTGTGTGTTTGTGTGAGGTACGGGGTGGAGCTGCAGACAAAGTTATATAGTGAAGAAGTTTACTTTACCATCATGAGATTCTGGGTTCAATCTTATTGAGTGGTTTTTTTACTGCACTCAAATTTTCATTACCCTTAACCATGGAGAGTAGTTTTATATAGCAATCTGATTTTTGTTGGGGAATGTCATTTTTGAAACTATTTCTTGTTGAATTATTTCAAGTTTGTTGAGGCAACATGAGTGCAGAAAATATCAGTTCTATTCTTTGTTTGGTATGTATCACTACTGAAATAATCATGAAATCTGATTTTGCAGGTAAAGGGCTATGCAAGTTCTTTACTCATGGATAGATGCACACGTGTATGTATGTGTATATAACATATATATATATATATATATATATATATATATATATATATATATATACATACACACACACACACACACACACACACACACACACACACGCAAACATATATATATATATTCTTATGTTGGGGTGAAAACATCTATACTTACTCTAAAGTGACCTGTATTCATGGCCAATTCAGATTTCCTCCTTTACAGCGAAGTCCACACTGTAGTTTGTATCTTCACAAGCAGTTAAAGATGGACCTATCAATATACTCAATCTGGGGTCAATATAATCAAATTAGAGCCCTTGAAGTTAGGGCCCAGAGATGGCCAAATTCACTGAAATTAAAAAGTCGAGTGGGTGTGTGTGAGTGTGTACATGTGTATTTCTGTTTCCACCATCGTCATTTTACCATTTGGTTATCCTTGCACCATTGAACACCCTTCCTGTCACGAGCCCTCACCTGTTTTCAAGCAATGTAATATTTCCCCATTACCAGACATGTTTTTAGGGTGATGTGAATAAATTACCCTGCTTGTATAAGAGTGACACTCATATACAACTATCATGTGATGTCAAGATAATGGGACATAAACACACAAACCCATATGCAAGCACTCGCACTCATACACATGCATGCACTCACACATATAGGTATAGGACTTTATGTAGTTTCTGTCAACCAAATTCTCTCAAAAGTCTTTCATAAGCCCAGGGATATTATAATAGAAGACTGAACCCAAAACCATGTACTTGGGAAGTGGACTTCTGGCCCATGCTTGTACATGTATTTAGTGATATATTTTTCTGGCTTCAGTTATTGAGCCGTGTTAATACTGGGGCACTACTTTCTTGTTGGTATAGTCAATCGTATTAACTCCAGTTTTTATTTTGTCAATCTCAGAAGGATGAAAATTGAAGTGGACCAAGAAAATATAGGAATTCCAAACATAAAAGTATGTATCTGGAATATCACATCATATTTTATCTGACACTCAGCTGATTCTACTGCACAGTGTGTTTAAGTATCTTTAGAAAATGCTGAAGCATGAAATTCTGAATATTTTTAATAAGCTAAAGGAAAAGAAAATTTTTTTATTTAATTTTCAAAATTTAATTTTGCTATTTATGTTGTATGAGTTACAGGTTATGTGAATGGTAAAATAACCTACCCACTGTACCCTCTAATGAAATTCAATAGGTTATGTTTACTTACATAATTACATAGTGAACCAATTTCTTTGAGATATTGATAGATATAATAGTCAGTGGTGCAAAATATATTCAAACACTGACATTCTCTTGTTTGCATATGTTAATTTTTCAGTTAAATAGTCAGTCAAATATTTGTTTCAATTATGTGAGTGTGTGGCAGTAGGTGCACGTTAAACATTGTCCTGCTAAACGTCTGAGGTGAGTTGTCATTAATAAGATTAACAGTTTTTTTACTATTAACCTCGTTTTTAGAGATAAAAGATGAAAGAGTTTTTCAATATTTACATTATTTTCAATATTTACATGAATACTGCACTTCGATCGATTTGATCTCTGATTGACATCAGCTGTCTTATTCTTGGATGTGTACATAGTACCAGACTGGATTTTCAACTAAGAATTGTTAATTCAAAATTAAGGTAAATAACATTCCTATCAACTAAGCCACAAGCACTTATATCACTTGCTTCATATTTCTTTTACTGGTTAAGAGTACTCTTACTCTTAGTTTAGAAATAGAGATCACTAGTTCAAAACCATATTATGTACAACTGCTAGAAATAAGACACCTGATGCTGATCAGATCACTCAAACTGACTGATCTCTTCTGTACTATAGATGTAAAGATTGAACAATCTTCCATTTCTAAAGATGAAGTTAATAATCTAAAACATAATAATCATGTTTTAATTAGCTTCCATCAAAAATAAGACATGGAAGAGAACAACAAATAATAAGTTAATATATTCATTATTTTATGTAGTATTTGTATAAATCATAGCTAATTTAGTATTATTAAATTATACTCAGTTGTACTGAAATTTCATTAACAGCACATTTGTGACATTTTTCATCTCCATTACCTCTTATTTACCAAATAGGCTTGTCCACTCATTAATTATCTATTACCTAACAGTTTATTAATACATCACTGGTGTCACTAACTATGATTCTACTTTTCAAATACTTGAGGCAATTTATAGCAAGTCATTTTAAAGAAGATTTTATATACTATTTTTTTTGGTGAGCAGGCACCAAGCACCAGGGGAATCAATTGACAAATTCCTTTAGGCTTAGTGAACTCTTAGAAGGACTGTAATTGCAAAGCCAGCACTGCAAATCAGTGATGTACAGAATCGATCAGGGACGCTTTTATTAGGAGTTTAATAGTTCAGCACATCTTATGCATCCAATAACACCTGTAAAGCTATGTAATGGTTGCTGAACTAATATAAATACTATTTGTGTTTATGTAAAGGTTGCTGATATTTGTGCGTGCTTGATATGGTTGTAATGTAAGACGTTAACTTCTCAACCATATGGTTTTGGGTTTAGTAGCATTGTTCTACTGTAACTGTGGACATACCAAACACTTGCAGGTAGATTTGGTTGAAAGAATCCATTTGTACATAAACACACACACACATATATATTTCTCTCTCTCTCTCTCTCTCTCTCTCTCTATATATATATATATATATATATATATATATATATATATATATATATATATATATATATATATAGAGAGAGAGAGAGAGAGAGAGAGAGAGAGAGAGAGAGATACTTTATTTGTGGACTAAGGTTATCATTGGTTTCTTGTTAAGAGCTTCCTTTGCATGATGCCAACGCAGTGTTGAGCACTCATTGTCCGTGTTCAATATTTACATATGTGTGTGTGTCTTCTGGTTTTGGCATTATGCAGTAGTTATAAGCAACAGTCACTGACATCCAATCTATTGTATAAATATATCTGGCCTTGTAGAAATATTATCTTCCTTGGAGTCAAGTGAGGGTTGGTGAAAGGAAGGGCATCCATATAAAATATTTGAAAATCTGCCTCAATGAATCTGTAGTGGCGCGTGTGGCCGCCAACTTGGGAAGTGCCATTGCGCATGTGCAAGGGACTTGCTGTCAGCGGAAGTACCCGAGCACGCATGCGCAATGCAACAAGTGGAGAGAGAGCAATAGCATTCGACCTCTTCTCTATCTAGCAGCTGTCATGACAACACGTTCTTCCAGTGCTCTCTCAACTCGATACCGACATGTGGTCGAAGCTTCCTTGATATTCTAGCGGCATGCCTGTTCACCCAGGAACGAAACGGCTCTACACCAACCTAGAATAAATTATTGATCTGTTGTTACCGTTATCCCTCGTGTTGTTGTATTTCTGGATTTTAATGATTAATATAAGAACTGGGGAGAGATGGCCGAGCCGTCATATCTCATCCAATTCTTATAAATCCCATCTGACCCAAGCAAAAATGGTAAAGTAAACATAAACATCATGATGGCATGAGTTGGACGACTCATCAGGGGCTGGTTAGCTGGAGGACTACAGCAAGCAAGTGGAGTAGTATTGAGGTGATTTTATGCTGGGTGATTAGATAAAGTATGAAAGAGGGACAAGAACAGGTGTCTTACTGCAGGGGAGATACGTGGTTACCCCAGCTGAAAGGGGAGGATGATGGCAGTGAAGATGTGTCAGGTGAATACAGGTGGATGCAAGGTCAATCATGAATGTGTTGGTGGGGTGGCTAGCTAGGATAAGTAGGTAATGATCAATGAGGTGATAGGTGGCAGCATAATGACGTAGGGTGGGGATAGTGTGTGAGAGGGATGCATAGTGCTATGGACAAATTGAGAGGTGCACATGAGTGGAAATGGTGAGACGCAGAGACAGGGTTAATGATGGGGAGTGACACTGGCAAAACAAGGAACACTGCAGAGGAAGCGGGTATAAAAGGGGTGTTCAGCAGAATAAGGCAGTAAGGGATGATACCGAGAGAGCATAAGGAAGTGGTCTCATAATTACAGCAGCTGAGTGAATATTTCTGTAGTTAGGAGTGTGATGAGCTGGTAGGTCTTAGGAGGATGAGTTGTAGGAGAGACAGCTGATTGGAAAATGGATTGTAGGGTAGGTGATTTGTCAAGAAGGGACTGGGTGCATGGACATGGATTGTGAGGGTGAGAGAGAGGGAATATTTGTTCTTGTCAGATCGGGTGCAGGGGCATAGATAGATGCAACATGCTTTTGAGGCTTCACTTTTGTTTAGGTGAATGGGTTTTCTCAATTACCAATCATTTTGGTCCTTTGTCATCTCCTCTGTGAGGCTTAACATCTGGAGGTGATTCTTTACCACTTCACCCTATATCTTTCTGGATCTTTCTCTTCCATGGGTTCCATCTACACTTAACGATCAGCATTTCTTTATGTAGCTATCCTCATCCATATGCATCACATGACAATACTAATAGTCTTCTCTCTTGCTCACTACATCCATTGCCCCTTATGCCAATTTTTTCTCTCAACACATTTGCACTTTGTTGTACATGCATACTGACATTGCTCATTCAGTTAAGCATGCTAGCTTCACTTCTTTCAGGCTGTCACATTTCCTTAGCAGTCAAAGCCCATCGTCCAATCCATGTAGTATTTTGTTTCATGCATAAGCATCATGAAAGCAACCTTTCACTCTGAAGAGAAGCCTTCATTACCAAAAGATGTAGTAACTCTCTGAATGTTCGCCACCTGGTTCTTATTCTAACAACTATGCTAACTCTGCTTTGAGAGCATCCTCCTGAGCATTTAAAGTATATATATATATATATATATATATATATATATATATATATATATATATATATATATATATGCATATATATATACTTTAAATGCTCAGGAGGATCCTTAGAAGGAGTAGCCTAGAGGTAGTTGATAGTTTTTGTAAGGGTGTACGCACACTTTTGGACTCCTGTAAGTACATATATATATCTAAATTCTGTACAGCTCTCTTATTCTTTCTCTTAGCCCTCTTCACAATTTCTTCGTTCTTTCAACTTCTCTTTTTCTCCTTCCTCTTCTCTCACATTTCTTGGCCTTCCCTTCATTCTCAGTTTCCCTCCTCTTTTACCTCACCCTGTCCCTTTCCTTTCTTTTTCTCCCTAATTCTTCAATCCCTCTGCCCCTACCTCTCTTCTCTCCTTCCAAGCCTGACCTTTCTTTGGTTCGACTATCATCCATGTAGCATCTCTTATATTCCTTCCCATGACTTTCATCTCTTATGTCCCTGCCATAAGGCTTCACTTCCACACATGCCAGTTTAATTTAATTTGTCCTTAGTCAAAAGACACCTGTTGTTAATGTTCTGTTGTTAATGTTCTGTTGTTTGTATCTGTAATTGTGTACCATTTCTCCATTTTTTTCATCCTTGTCTTTGTATACATTTGCTTGCTTTCTTCCAAGGAATCTAGTGTGCTTAGCTTAGATTTTCTTGGGGCCAACCAGATTGGAGTAGTCTTGAGCGTAACCGACCAAAACTGCTACGATAATCAGGTACTCGACTGAGGATAGGAAACTCCGAATGACCTGTCCTTCTTTTTTCCTGTCCTCTTTTTTATCGTCTAACTGTCCAGATGTTTTGTTGTCTCCTGTCACATTCTTGTTCTATTTTTTGTTTGATTATATATATATATATATATATATATATATATATATATATATTCTAAAAGATGCTGTTGTGCAATTAGTTTTTTAAGTTAACATGATTATTACTGTATCACCCCAGAATAAGAAGATCAGGAATTAAAAATATTTTAGGCAGAACCATCCAGTCTTTTGTATATCCAAGATTATATTATCTAAAGTGTCTATAACTTTTCAAGTTGGTAAAATGGTATTTGAAATGAGACTGGGGTGCCATCTATAGCTTGTTGAATGGCCATGTAGAGGCTTCCACATTGGCTTGAAAATAATATGGTTTTCAAGAAACGTATGTTCTACCTACGTATTGTTTTCAGGTTATAGTTCTGTTCTCTACCAAAATTTTAACACATTTACTTATCATTATTCTTCAGTTTGTTGTATATATTTATTATTAATGGTTGTTTGTGCATAATTACCAAGAATTATCTTATAGATGATAGTGATAAAAAAATATTTTTTTCTTTTATTGCTATCATGAAGCACATTTTATTCATGAGATATTAGTTAGCATTTAAAAAATAATTTGTAAAACTCTTTGATTATGTCAAAAATATTATTTCTTACTGTTTTTAATAACAGTTGTGTTGTAACTGTCTCTTTGATAGTAATACTGATAAAACTCCCTCAAATCACGCCCTTTTATCTTAAAGAAAGAATAACATACTATCTCATGTTACCCAAGATATTCTGTCAGAAAAACAGATGTACAGGTACTAGATGCATTAATTTGAGAGTTTGATCAACACTCAGATGGAGCTAAAGAATAATATAAATATGCACATGAACCTTCAATTGTATATACATTTCAAAACATAGAAAAATGTTCAATTCTTGAAAAAATATTGTGTAACTGAATGATACACTAGACTATGTCATGATCCTTGATTTTTCTCTCTTTAAAAAAAGAAAAACAAGAAAGAAAGGATGATCACTGCAGAAATATCTTTGATCATATATCTGCTTGGATCAGGTTTGACTTGCCTCTGAACAAACAAGAAAAGCCACTCTTTCACACATGAACTCTGTGTATCTTACCTCCCAGATTTCATTTTCCCAATTACTTTCTAAATTGAATTGTAATCCTTTAGAGTTGCAACTTCAACACACCTAAGTATTTCCTACAATACATCCAATTGCAGAACATTAAGTTGAAAATCAATCATATCAAACATATTAATGTGGAGAGGGGCTGGAGTACATGCAAGGACTTTATGCTCAATCCCTGCTTTCAATTCAATTAAAACTATGAATTTACAAAGTAAATTAAAAGAAAACTGTATTCATTATAGCAGAGGTTTTGTAAATCAGATAAATCTTGCAACTTCAGAATGCTGTTGTTACTAAAATTTTGAAGATAATTTTCTGTTGTTATGGACACAATTTGAAATATTTATTTCACATCTTAAAATAACTTCAAACACATTTGTTGTATTCTTATGTCATATAAATGAAATTTCATCTTTTTCATAGGCCAATAATAATTCTATCCAGAACAATTTTAATAAATATCAAAGCTCATTATTAGCATGAACATATTTTCAAGTTTATATTTATGAGAAAATACATAAAAAGAAAGCTAGTAGGAATATATATAAAAATATTTACATAAAACTTTGTAATTCAAAGTTCTGATAAAATTATAGCTTATTCAATCAACTAGTTGTTTTTTATAACCCTTTTCAAAAATATATTCTATCATATATCTCGGTTTCCATGTAATTGTGTAGAAAGGGAAAAATAAAATACTGAAGACAATAGCTTTATAAATATGACATATATCATAATACAGTGAAGGATCGTTTATTCTTTATAAGAAATATATTCTTAAAAATATAAATAAATCTGTTGTTTATGTGTGTGCATGTATTTGTATACACACACACACACACACACACACATGATTGTCAGTATGAAACAACATTTACAAGTACATTATGTTGTTGTTATATTTTGAAAATTAGGAATATTGGATTTATTACTTCAGGATCAGTAAACATGATTCTAATAGCTGATAATCAGTTATAAAATTCTAAACCCATTTATTTCTGTCTCTTGCAGTTCTCCATGTGACAATTTTGGGGAAAGAGTTTTTAGCAAATTCAATTTGTGCATCAATTCTCCTAAATGAAGCAGCAATGTTTAATTCATTTTAAAATTTATGTTGTCTGTATAAACAAGATAAGTTTACATTTTCACTATAAAAGAAAAAGTTTTAAATAAACCCAATATTTAATTATGATCTAATTTTAATGATATTCACAATAGATTATTAAATATTTATGGGTATAATAAAGTTTAAAAGAAACATAGAGATGTGTTTTCTATATTCAAGGAAACTGAAGAAATTAAGTATTAATGTTTTAAATTATGCTTCTGATATACAATAATATCTGTCAAGCTTGATCTAGGACTAGCAGACAACAGGCAAACAGCTGACATCAAGAAAGCAGACTGATAATCTATTTGTGTTGATAAGACAGATAGTTGAAAATCTATTTATGTAAACTAAACAGGTTCAACCTATCTATGCTGAATATTTGGGTGCAAAGTGCTTATGTTGACAACACACAATACGCTTATGTTGACTACATAATATGTACTTGTATGTTGACAACATGAAAGCAATGTCCTTATGTTGATTAGCTGGAAGCAATGTTATGTTGACTGCAGTTACTATTTGCTTATGTTGACTAGGTGGACTTAATATTTTTATATTAATTATATGGACATAATATTCTTTTACTCATTTCAGTCCTTAGGCTGTGGCTATGCTGGAGCACCTTGCTAATTTTTGTTACACAGACACAGTCAGATCATGCATAAATATTATTTCATGAATATACTTTTCATTCCTGCAGCCTTCACAACTGATTATTTTATAGCCTCTATAAAAAAAATAGATACATTAAATGGCTCTTACAGAATATGAATTTAGAAATATGAGATATCAAGTAAAATATTTTTCTGGTGACAAACCATTCTCATATCAGGTATAAATCCATCATTTTTCATAACTGAAGAAAAAACTGTAAACCAATCTTAATATTTTGACATTTATTTACATGCATACAAGCTATGCTGTATCAGCTGAAGTGCAGAATTCTTCTTGAGATTTCTTCCATAATTCTCTCTCTATATTCAGTCACCATGGAGATTTTGAAAGCTTTTAGATATGCATGGTATTTCATTCACATTTATAGAAACTCACATGCAAAAATATTCAACGCATGTAAGACCTTCATGATTCATAATTTGATTTCTCCTCCTCATTATATATATATATATACTCACAAAGTTATATTCCATTACTCTTCACTCTTACTTCTCATAGAATTCTTTTGAGCTAACAAGAAAGTCTCTAACACTCTCTCTGCTAGAACTAGCAGCCAAATCTACTTCATATAATACACTAGTCTCTTTTTTAAAAAAAGAGGAAGGACACGTGATATAATTGTTGTCCTAGGTGCACTGCGTGTGAAAAAAAACAAGATGGCTATCACTAAAATGCCTTTGGTCATAAATCTGCTCAATTCTGGTTGATTTACATTTAATTATCATTAACACTATTAAACACAGTTACTCACTCACATTCATTATCTCTCTCATACACTCAACTGCATATGTTGCTGTCATTATTGGGTTTTTTAAAGGATGGACATCTTGGACAGTTCAGGTACCAAGATGTGACAAAATTTCAATATACACTGTTGTTTTTTAACATTATTCACAGGCCACTGGAGGAACATTTGTCTTAAAGCAACATTTATTTTTTTAAGAGAAACAAGAGCACCACATTGCGAGTATAGAGAGAAATTTTGAAACGCATATAAATTGGAAGAACAACAAGTGTATGGCAATGTTCCTGCTGATATTTTCATGCCTTACAAGAATAATCTTGTTTGTTTTGTTTCTCCCTATCCACTTACCCATTCTCATGTAGGCTTTTCTCCTTTTTGTGATGATGGTGGTGGGGGATCACATCTGCTGGCACGGAAGTGTTTCAAGGATGTGATATTTTACATGACAGCAACCTTTCATTCTGATATTTATTTTCCTATTACTGAAACATATAATATGTATATACTTTGTTATCAGACATTTGTCCTGGCTTGTTTATGCACAACATGGAGTTTGTATTTATTTCAGGTTAAGTTGTTAGTTATAAGCAAGAAAGAAGTCTGAGTTGATTCCTTTCATTGAAAGTGGAGGGGCAGTGGATTGACGTCTTGTGATACATCAAGTTTTGTAATAAAACATTGTCAGACGTTGAAACATCTTATATAACATAAAGATTAATATCTATTGTCTAGTTAGTCAGAAAATTGGTACATATCCAAGTATTTTGATAATGTTTTTTGTAGCAAGGAAAGGAATTCAGTTGGATTAAGTATCGGTTATAATCACAAAACTTAATGCCAAGGCAATGATTGGAACCGTTGCACTAATGGTTCCAACTTTGAGTTTACAGGCTTCTCTGAGGTGGCCAGCAAAAATCCGAACTAGAGATCTCTGAGCCGAGTTCAAAATTTACTACATACACAGTCCTTTCAAAAACCTTACGTTTTGGAAGAAATTTATTTAAAACGTGGGCCCTTCGTAGTGAAAATGTTGAGAAGCATGGCTCCACATAGCTGCTTGGTCTGTTAGAAATATCAACCAAATTCTGTGTTTGATCATAACATAATGTCTTTAAAAAAAAAGGAGAAATGCATTGGGTAGTGTTGTACTGAGAGAAAGATGTAATTCTCCTTTTACTGGTTTCAGTCATTGGACTGTGGCCAAGCTGGAGCACTACCTTCATATAATTTTATTGAATTATATTGATCTCAGGACTCTGATAAATATGAAAATGAAAAGTGAGCAATGATGTGACAGGAGATAACATTGTCAAATTGCAATATTGTGGTGTATTTCTGTTTGAATATGCTCATTTATATAAATGAGCACACACCCATACATGCACACACACACACACACACACACACATCACATATGCTTGTACACAGTATCAGAAGACAATAATAAGCCTCAGGCTGTGTTAGGAATTATACTCTGAACTACACAGTTGCAAAACAAACCTCTTAGCAGTACAACTACTACTGCATCTAATAATGTTGTCTAACTTAGAACACCTTTGATTATAAGTCTGTTCATTTTGAGCTGACCTGGGGCAAAATGACACCAGCAATAACACTTAATCTTTAAATGTGCAAACATATCTAAAATTTTTTTTTTTAGTATAAACACAAGCATGGCTGTTAGGTTAAGAAGCTCACTTTACAACTACATGGTTTCAGGTTCAGTCCCACTGCATAGCACCTCGGGGAAGTGCCATCTGTTATAACCTGGTCTGACCAGTGCCTTGTGGGTAAATTTGGCAGATGTAAACTATGTGGTAACCCATACACACCCATGTGTATATATGTTTGTGTATGTCCCACAACTGCTTGACAACCAGTGTTAGTTTGTTTACATCCCCATAACTAAGTGGTTTCATCGAGAGAGACTAACAGAATAAGTACCAGACTTTGATAAAATAAGTACTGGGATTGATCTGTTCAACTAAACACTTCAAAGCGGTATTCCAGCATGGCCACAGTAAAATGAGTGAAACAAGTAAAAGATAAAAGATAGAATGGCAAACCATAAATATCTGAATGTTTTGTTGCTTTTGCCATTTCAATATTGGGGTGATTTACAGAAACCATTGAATAGAATGCTGTTTAGCACATAGTTATGAATTTTTACATCAATTTCAAATTCCACCAGAGTTGGTTCTACCTCTCATCCTTCTGGAATTGCTAAAATTCTGGAAGGATGCATGGGGTCAGTCTTAATTTCCTAACATCTACTCTTCATTCAATATTTAAGACCAGGTACCTATGTTAAAAATCTATAACAGTAAATAAATTTTTAATTGTTTCTGCTTCTCTGAATCTGTTTGGGTTACCATTTCTAGAATTAAAATTCTAATATTTGATCTGTCATTATAGTAAACAAACTCCTTAGAAAAGGTTAAAATTTTTACTGAAATGTCATTACTTACTCTCATTTCCTTTATTTTCCTTATTTCATGAAGAATTTTCTATGGAGACATTTCCCATAACAATACTACACTGAATAGCACTTGTCTTTTATTCAGTTTAGCATTTCTTCCTTCTAACATGCTTATAAACTGGTGACAGACTTTGCTTTTCTACCAAGGATTTATCAATAATTCTTTCTTTATATCGTGGCATAATGGTTTTATCAATAATTAGAACATTTCTAAAACATAAGAAAAAAAAAAAAATTTGTATTCTTTCATTCATTGACTGATTAATATCACTCACCACTTTCATTCTTTGGTGATGATAATATCTCGTGTTTTGTTGTTCTTTTTTTCAAATCTTTTATTCCATTTCTTGAAATTTACTTTATATGTTCCTTGTTCAATAAATGTCAATATTTCTCACACTGCCCACTTAATATTCAAATCCTTGAATCCAACAGTTTTTTTTTATTGAAATTTGCATTTTCACCATTTTTACCGAGAACTTCATTCTCAAATATTTTTAGCATCCAACTTGTTAATAATATATTGGCTATTTCACAGCCAGTCATTTCTCTTTTCACTTTATCCCCTCTCACCACCACCTTGTATCTTATAAGAGTTATTTTGATCAATATATTGCTAGTATCATGAGGAAGCATTGGAAAAAAGAACAAAAATACTTTTAAATACCTACATGTTATTTCACCTTTATGGGTTTATCATAACAATGTTCAATCCTGTTTAAAAGGGGTGAACCTACTACATTTTTGACACTAACAATACTCAATGATACTTTACTTGTGTACAAGAAGGCAAAACTTTTCTTGATATTTATTAACATTCTGAAATTGTAATATTTCATAGCTTTAATAACATTTTATATAACTTTCCCCACTATTATATATTTAAATTAATCTATACTCAACAGTTGATTTAATCAAAATCTGTTCTGAGCTAGGTTTTTATTCACCATGTTTTGTATATGAAAATATTTCTGGGTGAATTCTTTCAACAAATGAATGCAGTGTAAGTAAATAAGTTAATAACTTAATATTTTAATAGTTTTTTTATTATTATTTATTTCAGTTTGGTATTGCTATTTCTGTTACAGTTTAATTTTTTCTCTAGACTTCTAAACCTTGATAACAATTCTGTCCTTCAAAATTAATTTTACTCTAGAATTGACTTCAACCATTGAACAGTGACCATGGCACACCACCTTCAACTGTTTAGTTGAGCATGTCAATATTTCTGATACCACCAATACTTATTTCACTTTTGTATTAATGTTATTGTCTCTCATTGTTGAATCACTAAATTACATCACATAAATAGATATGAATGCCAGTACGCACATACATGTATGTATATTGTAGTTGGAACTTACAAAAACACAAAAGACGAAGACAGGTGTATAAACAACAAACAGGTGTATTAGTTAAATGCTCAGGAAGGTGAGAAAGTCTTTTACGTTTCAAACCTACGCTCTTCAACAGAAAAGAACATGAGAAAATAGTGGCTAGTGGTCGATCACATGCCTAGTGTCGATCAGTATGTATGTGTATATATATATATATATATATATATATATATATATACTTTATTAATACAGGATATTACTCTACCTCTGGTATTTGAGTACTATTTTCTCCACCTGGTTTCACATTTATGTGCTTACTCTGGTGTGTGTGTATATATATATACATATATATATATATATATACATATATATATATATATATATATATATATATATATATATATATATATATATAGTATTAACAAGAACTTTGAGATGGAAATTCATAAATCTTTTAATGCATTGCTACATATGTTTCCACAAAGCACATGTTTTTGTTGATGCATTCCCCATCCATAGAACATTATAAATGTGATTAGCAATATCTATGGATTTTAAGAGGAACTATTAATACATGTAATATATGTGTGTACGTGTGCAGTGGTTTCTACACAGTTTCCATCTTCTAAATCCTACTCACTAGGCATGGGCCAACCTGTGATAAGAATAAAAGTGACTTATCCAAGATGCTACACAGTAGGATCAAACCCAGAACCACTATTAGGAAACAAACTACTTAACCGCACAGCTATGCTTACATCTTCATTTTTCCACCACTAAATCTTATATTAATTTATGGAAATTTTTTAAGCTTAAATTTCTTAATTGTTTGAATTTTTAATAACATCTATTATTATCTAGAATTCTTTAATTGTAATTAAGAGATAAGGTTAAAGATGTGGTTTATTAATCACTCCACTCGTTTTCAGTCTTTCACAGACAATTATTCTTTTGGTTTGTTATCTCAAGGGGGGATTAGCCCTATTTAAGACCTGAACACAGAATGTAGAGAAAGTAAACAAGATATTTTAAGGCATTTTACTTCAGTATTAGATAAGGCCTCTGTCAGGTAAAGCTGACATTACATCTGTACATGTATGTACAAGACTTGGAAATACTTTTTGAAAAGACTGTCTGTAGCTCATGCACACAATTCTCTTCCTGTCCACAACATTGACATTTACCCAAGAGAAACAGTTTGCTCACTTGGGCCAATACAGCTTGGAATTAGTGTCATTATAGGCTTTTCTGTCTGCACAGAACACTAAGAGACGGAACAGATAGTACAAGGCATCTTGTGCTAACCTACTACCTTGAGTGGGTGTTTCTTTATTGATCCTGAAATGATTAAAGGCAAAGTTGACCATGGCAGGATTTGAACTTAGAGCATAGAAACTGAAAATGAATACCACAGAGCACTCTATTCCGCACTGATAGCAATCCTAGTTTTTCACCTCCCCCTGTATTAGCTAACTCATTTTTAAAATATTCATTCTGTTGAAACAGACTTACTGATTTTGTAAAACAGAATTAACAAGAATTTTGAAGAAGGATAAACAATTTTTTGTTATTTCTGGCAAAGTAGAAATAACTGACTGTTTTCTTAACATGTTGAGTGAAAAGTCATCTTTTTTTACATAAAAATCCAAAAATTTTTCTTTTTAACTCTTAGGAGACTGGTATGTCTATGCTGTAAAGACAGATAGTCTCAGGAATGAACTTATATTTATTTTGAAGGAGAAAAACATATTATTTCTAATTTTGTAATGTTAAATTTAAAGCTGCACACTTCATCCAGTTTATTCATTTTTTCTTATATGTATAAAACGACAAAATATGTATTTCAATTGATTTATACTGTATGAAAAAATATATCTCATACAGAATGATTGCTTCTGTTTAACCCTAAATTAGCCATGGTTATGATCAAAAACATTTTAGTTATAACCATTCTAGGAGTATACTGTGTAGCCAAACTTATGTAACTCAATAGATTTGGCTGTTATTTCTAGCAGGTCTTAATTTCCACATTGGCTCAATTAAAATCAGGCTGTTAGGTTTGGTGTGAGATAAAAAGGGATGGATCAGTAGACATTATAGAGAACAGGACCCACTACTGTCTTAGATTAGTCTACAGGTAATAGGTAGAACATATTGGGTAATTACACTCAGTTTGTACCGAGGCCCAATAGCAGTGTTTGTTGCACTGTCTGTACTCTGAGTTCAAATCCCACTAAGGTAAACTTTACCTTCCATTCTTCTGTGGGTAATAAAGTATTAGTCCAAAAGTGGATTGACATAATTTTTAGAATGTTGGAAGTGATGTCTTACTGTGTCTGATCTGGCTCTGTGTGTTCTGCATTCAGATCATACCTCTTGTCATCAAAAATAAAAATAAAAAAGGAGAAAGAATGGTAACACTTCTGCTCTCAGAATATTTGACCAATAGATTGTATCAGGAATGGAAAAAAACTGATGGAAACATAGTTCCTTGGTTCATTTCATTGACCAGATCAGCCATCTCACTACTAATAATTACAACTATGTGAATATAACCTTTTATACATTAAATCAACTACTATGAGTTATGACAATTGTACAGTGCTTAAGTTTTTATGTTAGTATTTGAAAAGAAAAACAATTCAAATAAAGTCTGTCCAAACTAGAAGTTTCTAGAATGAGTTTCTGTATAAACTGTAATATGTCAACAAATGAGAAACAAAGCAAACATACAGAAAGACACAAACATGTTTATTGAGATAATATATTCTCCCTGTCTGCACACAGAATGGTTGACACTTGGAAGGGTAACAAATATTAAACTGCTTTCTTCATCTACTTATGTCCTGGCACATAAAATGTTTACACGCCTGCTACATGATCAGAAACAAGATATCTAATGGCAATACTCTACATATTTGGGATGGCGCCAAATATGGTCAGGAAAACTTAAGTAACAATATCAGTATCAAAGATTAAAAGTTACTGTGGTGTTGATATAATTTTAGTGGTAGGGTGGCAAAGATGATGATGACCATCATGGTGGTGGGGGCAATGATGGCAGCAACGATGATGACGACAATGTTGTCGTTAATAATAATGATGGTAATGACAATTGTAGTGAGTATGGTAATGGTGGTTGTTGTTGTTGTTTATGTTTGATGAAGCAAACTTTTGATCTAAAGCATTCCAGTCATGACCAGCCTGTCTTTTATTCAGACATAGTATATCTAAGATTACATTATAATCATCATTTAGTGTGTTCTTTTCTTAGACAGTAGGGTGTGATTTAAGGGAGATTTGGTTGCTATTTCTTGCTGGTCAAAATCTGTGTAGAGGTTCTGTCATTAATTCAGATGATGGTTGTAATGGGAAGGGCTCACACTAATGTTATGGGGACACCTTATATCTGCTGTTGATATTTTGTGTTTTTATTGTATCCACTTTATTTCAGGGTTACTATTTTCCAATTACTTTCAGTAATAGAATACTTCTGCCCATTTGTGAATTTTTTTTACAATCTGATTAAAACCATTGAGATTGGTTTATGCTATTAATTAGTTTAGTCTTTGTCTTGTTTCTCTCATTGAATTAAATACTACAATTGACAAAAATTGACTGAACACTTGGTTGTCTATAAGAATTTAGTCAATCTTTGGCTGTGGGCAATGATTTCACCCTTCAGCATTTAAACCAGCCATATTCGGCCAAAATATTTTACCTATCTTAAGTTCAAACTTACCAGATCAAGCCTCTCACACCTACCCTGCAATGTCATTTTAAAAGTAAACAATCCCATCATCAAAATCTCAGTTCCAAGATAATGCTTGATTAATTCAAACAATGTGAATAAATAAGCATTACATTTGACAGAATAATCTGAATACTAAAGGATTAAATTGATGCAACATTTAGTTTGATAATCTTTTAACTAATTTTTATTTATTAAAAACTAAATTTACTTAGTGTACTACATCCCTTTTAGGATGTAAATGCTACAAGGTATTCATACTGATATGCACAGATGCCTGCACATACAGTACCCAAACACTCAACACACAGTAACACACATACATGTTCCAGATAACTTTAGCCTCTTGCACTACTAGCCATCTCTCTCTCTCTCCCCTACCCCTCTCTCCCTCCTTTCACAACAGGATATCCACAGTGTATGTAGATATGCATGTGTGTGTGTGTTTGTGTATGTATGGATATTACCTTACCTGAAAAACATGAAGGTCAATGATAGGAAGGGCATTCAGCCATAGGAAAATTTGTTTGAACAAATTCTATTCACTTTTCCATGCCAGCATCAGAAAAGCAGACATTAAATGATGGTTACAACATACATGTATGTATGTGTGTGTATATATATATATTGACAAAAATAAGTATGTATGTGTATATAGGGAGAATTCTCAAAAAAACAACAGACGAAGACAGGTGGTGTAGAAAACAAATGGGTGTATTAGTATAACGCTTGAGAATTGAAAAAGTCTTTAACGTTTCGAGCCTATGCTCTTCCACAGAAAGGAACACAGAAAGAAACAAGGAGAGAAAAAAATGTGTGTAGTGGTCAGCGATCTATCTATCTATCTATATATCATCATCATCATCATCATCATCGTTTAACGTCCGCTTTCCATGCTAGCATGGGTTGGACGATTTGACTGAGGACTGGTGAAACCGGATGGCAATATATATTGACAAAATAAGTAAACAAAAGCAGTTTTATTTCATACACAAACACACACAAGCTTCAGTGTAGATTCTGCCTCACAAATTTCAATCTGTCATTGATTATCCTAAGACTACAGTAGAAGACGTTTGTTCTTGTTGCCAAGTCATGGAAATGAACCCTGTACTGCATTGTCCGGAACTGAACTTGTTGACCACCACACAGCCATGTCAGTACCTATATCGAAAAATCTAAATACTTTGCTTTAAAAAAAAATCCCAAAGTATGATATAATATACTAATCCTATGAAATTAAGTAGGTTTAATTACTTGATTAGTTCTAAATACCTGACTGCTACTGGTTAAAGTATTAAATGATGCATATGGCAAGAGTTAATTAACAGTATGGTGGGCTCTTCAGAAACGATACATATGGTAAACTGCCAAGGTAAATAATTGGCAGAATCTAGTTAGGTACTTCACTCTTCTAATGCAAATCATATTGTCTTTGATTTTTATTTCTTACAAATCAATCAAATAAATACCGATTATATTCTAATATTTTCCTTTGCTTCTTTGGTGTAGATTCATTTATCTAAAGAATAAAAAACACAATAAAAAATTGTTCCAAAACAAAAATTACTCTTTGTACCTGATCAAAAGAAGGTATTATCATGTATCATCAAAAAAATGTTGTGTGTGTGTATATATACACACACACACACACACACACACACATAGTGTTTTATATATATATATATATATATATATATAAACACACTATTATGTATGTGTGTGTATATATATATATGTATGTATAAATGCCACAATGATTGGTGGGTAGGAATAAATAGAGATGTATGGTATAATTATGGGTGTGTGTTTATAGTAAACACACATTTTTAACCTTACTGTGAAACATATATTAATGTTAAGCTACATGTTTTTTTTTTTTTATTGCTGTGACCTTGAAAAAGATAGTCTGACTAGATTCAGAAATCATTTGCAATTTCCTCAGAGGCAGGTTAAATATGTATAATATATATATGTCAGTAGCGGGGGAGGGTGCACTGAAGCTGCTAGAATAAGAATAGCCTGGGCAAAGTTCAGAGAGCACTTACCACTGCTGGTGACAAAGGGCCTCTTGCTCAGAGTAAAAGACAGACTGTATGACGCATGTGTACAAACAGCCATACCATACTACATGGCAGTGAAACATGGGCCGTGACTGCTGAGGACATGCGTAAGCTCGCAAGGAATGAAACCAGTATGCTCCAATGGATTTGGAATGTCAGTGTACATACTCGACAGAGTGTAAGTACCTTGAGAGAAAAGTTGGACCTAAGAAGTATCAGTTGTGGTGTGCAAGAGAGACGGTTATGCTGGTATGGTCATTTGGCGAGAATGGATGAGGATAGCTGTGTGAAAAAGTGTCACACCCTAGTAGTTGAGGGTACCTGTGGAAGAGGTAGACCCAGGAAGACCTGGGATGAGGTGGTGAAGCATGACCTTCGAACATTAGGCCTCACAGAGGCAATAACTATTGACCAAGACCTTTGGAAATATGCTGTGCATGAGAAGACCCGGCAAGACAAGTGAGACCATAACCCATGGCCTTTACCATGGGTGTAGGCAGCCCACTTATGCATACCTTTCCTTCTTTGGACACAAAACCCTGCTTGCGAAGACCTGTTGAGGCAAGTGAAATCGAAATCGAAATTGAACCAAATTCGATGACTGGCACCCATACCAAACTTCCTTCATTGGACACTAAACTCAGCTTGCGAAGACCTGTTGGGGCAAGTGAGATCAAAACTGAACCAAATTCGATGACTGGCACCTGTGCCAGTGGAGCGCTAACAACACCATCCAAATGGGATCACAGCCAGAACAGCGGTCTCGCTTCCATGCCGGTGACACGTAAAAAGCACCATTTGAGCGCGATCGTTACCAGCTTCGCCTTACTGGTACTTGTGCTGATGGAATGTGAACAAAACATTGGACTGACTCCTGTGCAGGTGGCATGTAAAAAACACCATTTGAGCATGGCTGTTGCCAGTACCGCCGGACTGGCCCTCGTGCTGGTGGCATGTAAAAAGCACCCACTACACACTTGGAGTGGTTGGCATTAGGAAGGGCATCCAGCTGTAGAAACTCTGCCAGATCAGATTGGAGTCTGGTGTGGCCATCTGGTTCACTAGTCCCCAGTCAAATTGTCCAAACCATGCTAGCATGGAAAGCAGACGTTAAATGATGATGATGATATATATATAATTGCCAACCAAATGTGGTGTTCTATACAGGACAGTGCTACTGGCATTTATAACCTCAGGAAGACATCTCTTCCAGCTGGCTAACGACACACATTCTGTGTCCGATTAGTATTTGCGATTGGATGCAGAATATGTGCCTGGGGCTATAAACACCAGTAGCACTGTCCTTTATAGGACGCCACACTTGGTTTGCGATTATATGTTACGGTTCCGTATTGCTACTGTTTACATCTCGCTCAGAGATTTAATATAGTATATATATATATATATATATATATTATATATATTATGAGGGGGTATGTATGCATGTGCACACACAGATAATGGAAAAACATTCATGTGTTACTGTTGTTTAGCTCCAAACCAACCGTCATGAAATATATTTCTGGTCTCAAAGATTTTGATGTCTTGTACATTTAATCTTTTTCCCAAGGCATAGGGTATACATGAATAAATTATATTTTAAGACAGTAAGGAGTGATTAAAGGGAGATCTGGATATTTGACTATTATTTCCTTTACATCGTTCTCTGGGCCCTCAGTTGGGTCTACTTAAGGAAGTCCTTCTGTCTACCAGGCATTCTTTACATTGAGTAACATCTCATAGTAGTTTCTTAATCTCAGTGAGGACAAGTCTACTATTGTTATTAATTATGCACTACTTGTTAAGGTTTGCTCTACAGATATTTTATAGAAAGTATAAGTCATTTGTAATTATGCAGTTTCATTGATGACAGCTTCAGTTGCACTAGAACACTGCTTCACAATCCAGTATACCTTGCACATTTGATTGTGTTATAGAGTATTAGCTTACTTCTATGCCTGCTGCTCCCTCCCCATACTCTTGCAACTTACCCAGCCACTCATCATCATCATCATCCCCTTTCTCTCTCTCTCTCTCTCTCTCTCCACATAATTACCATCATTACTATTCTACTACTCTTCATACCCATGTATTATTGATCATACTACCCTTCCTCTACAGCTTTCCTCAACACTTTCCAATCTCCACAGCTGTCACCTACTCTTGCTGACCTCTTGTTACCATGGCATGCAACACTTGTTCTTCATTATATTTGCTTTCTCACTCATTCTCCATCTCTAACCATCTCTCACTTTCCTATAAACTCTCAGAACTTCTATCTTCCCACACTCCCAGTTCTTCTACCCTCATTCTTTTTCACTTAACTCATACCTTCAGGGTCTAGACAGACGCCTCATCACATTATTTTATCTCTTCCCCATTTCACTTTTGATCATCAGCCTCACCCTCTCTTCTAAAATGTGAGAAGCCCAACAGCAAGAAATCTGTTTCTGCTCTGGCTCCCTTCACTCATACATTAACTTCCACTTCATCTAGGATAAAGCTGTCTCTCTCAGGGTTCATAGTCTTGCAACTTGAACAACCACCTCACTAGTGCTTGTGGCATGAAAGAAAAATACCCAGTAGACACTGTTAAGTTGGCATTTGGAAAGGTATCCAGCAGAAGAAACTATTCCAAAGTAGACATTGGAGCATGATACAGTCCTTAGACTCAATGGATCCTTTCAAACTGTCCAGCTGATGCCTGGGATATTAAATGATGATGGTGGTTACGAGCTGATATCTAGCATTCCTAAATGCATAATAATATTCTTTGCTTTCTCCTTTCTACCATTCTTTCCAAACTCGTCTGTTAGCTCTTATGGCACATTCTACCATACCATTCTATGACTAAATTGTCCATCATTCAAAAATCTAGTTTCTGGCTTGCAGCCAGTTGTCTCATAGAAACTCTTGTTATAGGTCTCTATCTCAGATTAGTTCTTGATGTGCTCTTTAACCTATGTCTAGCTGTGAGAATTTTTCAGTTTTCCTAGCTCTTTTCTCAGATTGTCTCATGTGACTGGGACTATCTAGCACTTACTCTGATACTACTTGTCACTAGTCTATGTTGAGCAGTACATCCTTCACTGGAGGAAAAACTTAGTGTTTACAACCACTCATCTATCCAGTTTCTTGATGACTATGATATCTATATGGCTTGTAGGTTTGCCTGACTAGTAGAAGATCAGACAGCTGCCTCAAATCCCAAAGTTACAGTTGCAAATGGCAAAGTGAACTAAGTATTTGCTTCACAGAATTGTAAGATGTCTGTTCACTCTTCTGTCCATTTACTATGGCCATAACCTTCATGTACATTGGAATAGTTGTAATGGTGTTTAAAAAATGCCCATTAAACTCAACAGCCATAATAAGGAGTTTATTGTTATCTTTTATTGTGGTAGTCTACAAGAGAACTTCATAGAAACAGTTCTTTTGCTTGTCTATCTATCTTAGTATTGTTGCCTATTCAGTGTGTGGGAGCATGCACATGTGTGTGTGTGTTTTGCTATGTGAGTAAGTGCGCATCAGTGACTTTGTATTGAGTGAATCAAATAAATATATATATTTATGTGTGTGTGTGTGTGTGTGTGTGTATTATCATTATTATTATTATCATTATTATTATTTATCAAAAGTCACAAAGTGACTAAAGAGCCAAAAGTTTGTGCATTGGCACTTACCAAACTGGTTTCAAATCATAATTTGAAAACAGTTTGATCAGTACCGATAATAATAATATATATATATATATATATACATGCACACATATTTTATATTTGTTTAAATCCTTAGGCCACAATATGCTAAAACAGGCATTTTGCCTTATTTCTCTCACGAAATGCACCAAACTAATAATGATAAATCTATCATTTTTCACTGTTATATAATAAAACAAAAAAACTATCTTCATTTAGTTTAGCCCACCTTATTTCAACATTCAAAACCATAATAATTCCAATATTTCTGTCATTCTTTAACACATTTTCTTTTCCCTGTTCTCTGCACACTTTTGTTTCTCAATCTCAAAAATTTTTTTCAAATCATTTCATCACATTTTCATATTTCCATATTTTATTGTTTCTCTTCTGTTTTGCCCGAAATTTAGTTGTTCTTTATAATGGAAAAATATTTTGTCAAAGTAGAAAAATCACAATAAGGATGATTATTATTTGAAGTTAGAAATTGAAAGTATTGTGCCTTGAAATGCAATTCTTAAATGGAATAGGATCTAACCATATCCTATTTCTGTTTTTGATTGATTCTTCTCCTGCACCACATTAACCACCAAGTTTATAGGGACACGATTTTATCTACTATGAAATATATTTCTTGTTATTCCTTTCGAAATTCCTCTTTCTTCAATTTCTATTTATGTATGCATAGAAATATGCATGTTCTTAAATATCTATGGACATACATATGCACATAACCACATAGATGCAAGAATAAATTCAAAACTTATACATACATACATACATACATACACATGCTCATACACACACACACACACACACACAAACGCAATACATATATGTACTATATGTAACATGCATTCATGAAACAGAAGACACGGTAAAAAAAGACAAGTAAAAAAGTCCCTGATAATTGCCACTGGTTTATTCATACATGCACCATTCCAATTTCTTTTAATCTAGAATAAAAGGAACCCTACATAGAAAGCACATCTGCTGAGAATCTTTTTTCTTTTTTTTTTATTTCCAGTGGTTAAAATTTTTAGTTCATTGTTAAGAGCTTATGTAAAATTATATAATATATTTCCTCTTCTTATATACTCTGGGAGAAAATTCTCTGCACTCCAAGCTATTATGACTCATTCTTAAAATCTTACCAGATCATGTGTGCTGTTTGTATTTCATTTTTAAGCAAGTTCTTTCTTTTCTTTTTATCTCCTATTTTCTTCATGTATTTCTTTTCAGTTCACATCTGTGAGTTTTTATCCAAATATCATCTCAAGGATGCTGGAGTTATTTCATGTAATTTTCTTGCTTGGTTTTGACATTTTGCTGCATACTTTTTTCTTACCACATATCATCTTTCCGGATTATGTATTATTTTGATATTTAAAAAAAAAACATTCTGTTTTTCTTAAAATTGCTTTAAAATGTGTTATTTCTGTACTCTTTCACTGGTTTCAGTCATTGCAATTTGGCCATGCTGGGGCACCACCTTCGATGGTTTTTGTTCTTTGTAGAACTTATTTTATTAAAAAACTACACGGGAGTGCTGAAAAGTTCCTGGTTTTGGGTAAAGGAAAATACGAGAGGATCAGTTAATTATGATTTTATTCAACATATTCCCCTCTCAGATTCACACACTTATTGCAGCAATCTTTCAGTTTTCTAAGCCTTATAAAAAAAACTCAGAAGATTGATCCTCCAACCAAACCTTTCATGATACCCTTAAAGCCAGGAACTTTTCAGCACCCCCTTATATTTATCAAATTGCTAAGTATATCTAAGACATGTAACTCAGTAGCCTAAAATACCAACAGGGAATCTTCAATACTATAAGTTATCTACCATTTCTTTGCTAATAACACACACACACATACATACCAATATGCACACAGTGCTGATGTCACATACAAAGCACCCAGCACACCTTGTGGAGTAGTTAGCATTAGGAAGGGCAACCAACTGTAGAAACCATGCCAAAACAGACAATGGAGTCTGGTGCTGCCCTTAGCCTTACCAGCTCTGGCCACATCGACCAACCCATACCAGAGTTGGAAACCAACATTAAATGATGATGATGTTTCCACCTATCAAATTTCACTTCCAAGATATTGGTTAACCAAAGTGCTGTACAATAGGCATGAACCCAGAATCACACATGGCTGTAGGAGGAGCTCCTTAACCATATGGTCATGCCTGTGCAACTGTTGCTTAAATTGTTATAAAATCCAAAAAGTTGCTATTGAAGTTGCTTCCTATTCATTTTCATTTCAGACATTATTGAAAGCCTATACTTTTAACACTAAGATTGAACATGATTATTTCTCTGATTGGCACACTCCTAATTTCTATTCATTATTGTTCTGGTGATCAGCTGCCTAACTGTCCAGATGACCATCAGTTTAATTCCTACTATTATCTGACTCTCATTTCATGCTTGTTAATCTAATTCTGGTCAACAGAGGTTTATTTTTCTCTAACATTATTCTAATGTCAGTGGAGACAATACTTACTGATAAGTTTACATCTATTATCTTTCTGTTGTAGGGGAAAATTAAATACCCCCCAGACACTTATCTCTCTTGATAGTTATTAAGAGAGATTGAATGGAAAGTTGTCAACTCCCATAATTTTAAACAAGTAAAGTGAAGCAAATGAATTTGACCAATATTTACCTTATTTTTTAACATACTTAACTGTTAAATTATTAAAATATTGTGATGTAAAATACTTCTAATTCTCAATAGATTTGAAAATGCAATAAAAGGAAGATATAGTCAAGCTACCAGCAGAAAAAATAAGATGTAAATTAAATTCATATTTATTGAAGTCTAATCTTAAATGGAACTAAAAAAAATATAGATTTATATATATTTTCAAATCAATTACATACAAATTGAAATTTGCTGGAAAATGTTTTTAGTTATACCAAAGGCTTACTTAGTGATTTTGTGTAATACAAAGTCATTTGAGTTCATATTCTGTTTCATTCAAAAAATTTTAAAATACATATACAAATGTTTTAGCCACCATCATTAGAGTTAATATATACCACATATATATCTATGCAGTGTTAACCGAGGGAAAAAGCGTTCTCAATACATTATTAGAGATTAATATACTTTATTTCAGTCAAGTTAGTCTCTTGCTACTCTTTAGTATCATCTGTGGGTGCACAGGATCTTCAAACTTGCCTAAAGATCCTGTGGAACTCATAGTAGACTGACTGCATGGCACCTTGGACAAGAGTCTTCTACTATAGCCTCGGGCCAACCAAAGCTTTGTGAGTGAGTGGATTTGGGAGATGAAAACTGAAGGAAGCCTGTCGTGTATGTATGTATGTATGTATGTATTTGTGTGTCTATGTTTGTCCCTCCACCATCACTTCACAACCGATGTTGGTGTGTTTATGTCCCCATAACTTAGAGGTTTGGCAAAAGAGACCTATAGAATAAATACTAGGCTTACAAAGTATAAGTCCTGGGATTGATTTGTTTGACTAAAGACAGTGCTCTTGCATGGCTACAGTCATGACTGAAACAAGTAAAAGAATATATATATATATATATATATATATATATGTATGCATGTATGTATATATGTATGTATATATCATGGTGGTGGACATCCCTCTCACAAACCACAGGTGAGGACCCTGTAACTTTTTACTATACATTAGATTTAAGGAGAAAAAACTGAAACTAAAATAACTTCATTAGGATCAAAGAATTTAATTAGTATAACAGAGAATTTCAGTAACATGATACCCCTGTTTGTTTTGGAATATCTTTCTCCAACAATCTGTTCTTATGATTTGGATTTGCTGTTGGATGAGTAGGTTGTGAGGAGAGTTGTACTGATGGGGTGGAGTGGTGGGTAAATTTAGAAAGAAGAAAGCTTGGTGTTCTGGTCAACTTCCTTCCCAAGCTCTGAGTAAGAAGAAACCACAGCAAATATGTATAAGATGACTTTTATATTGAGTTTCATTGTCCTCCCAAAGTGCAGCCTGAATCTAAAAGAGACTATGATATAAAGAATGAAAAATAAAGACAAAGGGAGAGGAGAAAATTAATAGAACACAAAAATACATGTTTATACAAACGGTTTCTTTCAAATCTTCTCAGGTAATTTCAATTTTATTTTATGGCTTTATCAAAGGCAGAAAAGCAATTCCTATGACAATTTTTGACGAGCCCTTGAGACTACAGGTATCATGAAAGGGATAAAGAAGCCAAGACTTATGAGTTGTTGTGACCTAAGGTAACTCATTAAGACATTGAATTATCTTCAATCCACAGGCCTAGTCTGAATCCTTGCCTCCACTAATGTTGTCCAAAGGTCAGGTGGCAGTGGCAGTAGCAAACTGGGTGATGTATTCTGTCCACTACTCAATTGTTTGGCAGATATTATCAGCTTGATATACAATTATTCTAAAATTATCATGAACAAATACATGGAAGATAGGCCATATAAAGTATTTTCATAAAGGAGTGTCGAAAATAAAGGTGGCAGGAAAGCTCTTTCTCTTACTCTCTCTGTCTCTTCTCTTTCACTCTGTGTGCGTATATGTACACACACATATATATGCAAAATTTCAATATATATATATATATATATATATATATATATATATATATATATATATATATATATACATACATACATACATACATACATATATGAGAGTTGTAATACTGGTACTCTAATTTTGTCTGTACGTCAACAGACATTGACAAAAGTTTGTTTTATGATGTTCTCTAAATGGCTATCTAATGTTTGACAACTTTCTTTATGGCACTTCGTGTAGGATAATTTTTGTTTTTTTTTTAATTCATAGTTTCCAACAGTAGTAGCAGTAGTAGTAGTAGTTCACAAAGAATCAACATAGACAAGCCTTGACCTGTCTTGTTGAAAAGTCAGTGCTTCTTAACCTTGTAACTCCAAATACTATTCACTCCTATATTCTTTTCCTTTCCTTATGTCTATCTGGTCTCTTTATTATTTTAACACAGTGAATTTCTTTATTCCTTATGGAGATTTTATGTAAGGTAATATATTTTTCTTTTATATTCTGTATATTTTATTGTGTTTCTTAAGTTTCTCTTTTGTTTATTTTTTTCTTCTACCATACTCCTACTGTTTCAATTTACATTTTAAATTCTTTTCACACAGATAACACAAGGATATATATGAAAGAGTTGTGAATGAATATGTACACGCACAAACTCTCACACACACACATACAGACACACACACACACACACACACACACACACACACACACACACACACACACACACACACACACACACACACACACACAGATGAGTGTATGTATTTCTCTATTTTTAAGAAGCTGTAACTATTCTTCAGTAAACTAGTATTGTAACTGAAAGTTGTAACAATGGTTTTCCTTTACTGGATAGTTAAATTTGTGTGTGTGTGTGTAGGCATGCCTGCACACCAAAATGTTTGCTTCCCAACCACATTGTTTTGGGTTCAATCCCACTGCTTGGCACCTTGGGGAAGAGTTTTCTATAGCTTCAGGCCGACCAAAGCCTTGTGAATGGATTTCATAGACAGAAAATAAATAGATCATTGTGTGTGTGTGTGTGTGTGTGCGTGTGTGTGTGTGTGTGTGTGTGTGTGTGTGTGTGTGTGTGTGTGTGTGTGTGTGCTCGAGTAGAAGATCCATCAAACTAAGTGAAATTGTAGTTAGTTTGATGGATCTTCTACTCGAGCACACCAGATACTGGTGTCACACAAATGACACCCATGCCAGTGACACATAAAAGCACCCATTACACTCTCAGAGTGGTTGGCATTAGGAAGGGCATCTAGCTGTAGAGACAATGCCAAATCAAACTGGAGTCTGGTGCAACCCCTCGGCTTACAAGCTCTGGTCAAACTGTCCAACCCATGCCAATGTTGGTCTGTCTACATCCCATATAAAGCCGCTTAATTTTAAATAATCCATTAATGTGTGTGTGTGTGTGTATCATCATCATCGTTTTAATATCCACTTTTCCATAGTTGCATGACTCAGATTGAGTTTATTCAGACGTATTTCTACAGCTGGATGTTCTTCCTGATGCCAACCCAAGTATTGTAAAGAAATCTTGTAAAAACATGTTGAGGCAACAATATTGTTGTTGTTGACAATGATGATGACAAAGATGCATCCCAGATATGTTTTAATTAAGCAAACCAAACTGTTGCAGTCATGTTCCCTTCTTTTTTCTATATCTAAATAGAACAACATTATTTGAAAAGTTAAGAGCAATACACATTGCCATTATCTGATCCTCAGAGATGGTAGAAAGAAGGGAGGAACTTATCCTCCAACCAGAAACCTATTCCAAATGCTTGCAATAGAGTGGACTCTGTTAAAGGCACCCAAGGATCAAGAGGTGGTGTTAAAATGGACAACAGTTTAAGCCTACCTTCTAAGATCAGAAATAAAAATGGTCCATCAATTGGCATTCACTGTGTTTTTGTCTAACAAATTTCAAATCTCACTCTCAAAGCTTTCCTTAATCTAAAACTATTACAGAAGATCGACCCAAGGTTCTATATAGTGACTTCTTACCCCCCAGTCTTTTGTTTCTTGAGTAAGACAGTAGGGTGAGATTTGAAGAAATTCAGTTACTATTTTTAGCAGGTTAGGTACTTTTTAATGGATCTGTCATTGAACAACAATGCCAAGTATTTAGGTGTGAAGAACAGTGAATTCTCTCTAATGTGAGGCATCTCAGTATTTGACATTTCAGTAAATTAGAAGCGACAGCTAGTTGACCAGAGGTGATTTCTTTTAGTTACATGGCTAGTTGAGAAGGTTTCTACATTATAGTTTGTACAGCAAACTGTCATGTTGAGAGTGTTTAATTGTTTTATTTAGTCACATAAAATGACTGTGCATTTACAAGTAACAGTAACCCTTGTATGACCATATTTCTTCTAATCATAGATAATATATGTATTTATTTCAATTAGTTTTCATGGTAATCAAAAATTTGAATGGTTTAGGAAGATAATCATTAATATGTTTTACTTATTAGTTGTTGTTACTTAAGCCCCAACTCTGTCCTATCAAGCATGCCTATAATTAAAAGTATTCCACTCAATATCACCACTTTTTAGGGTTATGTAGGTAGGTGTAGAGTTTCCAAATTGGCCTTGGCTAATTTAAGTTGGTAGGATAAAATTTTAAGGTATTTGGTTACTCTTTTTTGACAAGTCAGGCAACTATTTCAAGACACCTTCATTGGTTCATTTTGTTTATATATCTATATTATGTTATATATATTTTTATATATTATGTTAAGCTGGTATTTGGAACACAACATTACAAATGATTCTCAGTCTAATATACAATATTCTTTTATTCTTTTACTTGTTTCAGTCATTTGACTGTGGTCATGCTGGAGCATTGCTTTAATATATTGAAGTTTAACAACAATATTTCAAATGAAATTTTAATTTAGCAGTGAACATATTATCATTTTACAGAGTGGTTTCATGGAAGTTGATAACATCAAAACAGAGACTTCTCAGAAAAGTTTGTATTAGTATGGTTGTTTCTTTGTTTTTTAAGGAAGTTATTCTTTTTTGTTGGTCTTTCTAACCATTTATAAAGGGTTATGTTTAGGGTGATGTTTAAGAAACTAGTGAGGTTCATCATGGCAGTTATTTTGAATTTGAAAGTATTAAATATCTATGTTAGATCCCACCTGAATCTACCTAGCGTAAGTTCATTCATATCCTAAGATATAGCTAACCCATCAGTTTATATACATATATACTAAAGTCTATATTCATGAATTTTGTTGGTGAATGCATTTATAAAATACAGTACAATAATGCAACTAACACAACCAACTTCACCAGTCTAGATTTCTGCATATAACTGTAGAGTGAGACAATGCTTTTAAGCCTTTTAGAAAGCCCATTGTAAAACTAACATTTATTTTGTATAAGTAAGTGGCAAGCCTTACATACACAATAATGTAAAACTAACTTACCTAGTAAATAATATAAATAGGAAACAATCTACTCTCTCATATAATAAGAATTCAAAAAGGCACTATGCTACAAGATAGCTCTAGAAGCCAACACCTTGAAAGAGGAAATCACATACAGGCAAAACACTCCATTGCAAAATTATAACAAAAGATATATATTTCTGATCGTGTGTGTGTGTGTGTGTGTGTGTGTGTGTGTGTGTGTGTGTGTGTGTGTGTGTGTGTGTGTGTGTGTGTGTGTGTGTGTGTGTGTCTTTCTTTCACTGCTGAGAGTTGGTGTGGTTTGAATAAGTCACTTTAACTTAACTGTTGGTGATAGAGACCAATAGAATGAGTACCAAACTTAAAATAAGTACAGGAGTTGATATTGATATACTAAACATTTCAAAACTGAAACATGAAAAGAGAAAAGAATGTGGGTGTGTGAGTGAGTATATAAATCTAGTCTCTTTAAATATATACATGTACATTTATGAAAATATATGTCTATACATTATATATGTATTTACACCTTTTTTTTATATACAGTAATCCCTCACCATATCACGGTTCACTTATCACAGTTTATTATTTAAGCTTACATCGATTCCTCCATGGTGTTGTTTTGTATTTATAATAAAATAAATATATACAAATTATAAAAATAATAAAAAAATATATACTGTACAGTACTGTTTCTACTTCGCAGATTTTCACCTATCACGGCGGGTTTTGGGACGTAACACCTATGATAATTGGGGGATTATTGTATATATTATAAACTAGTCTGTTTCATTGGTCTTCTTACATTTTTTATGGTGGAATGGTTTTGATGACGCTTTGTTTTATAGCCTGATGCCTTTCCTGCTGCTAACCATCACCTGTTTTTCAGATAAGGGGTCTTTAGGGTCATACAGCATCGAAGGCATCAGCTCATGATTTGTTGACAAGATAAATGATATCCACATGACTTGTAGTTTGTGATATTTGGAGAAGAGTAAATCTAAACAAACACATAGATACAAGTATACACACGTACACACAGATACATACATACATACGAATGAACGAACAAACAAACAAACAAATAGACAGTCAGACAAACAAACAAACGAACAGCACATATATGTGTATACATACAAAAATACCCTGTTGATGTTGAAATTCCAATGAAGGAGCTTTGGATCTAGGTTAGAAACTGACTCTTTCTTTATTGGCAAGAAAATCTTGAAATAAAACTGAATAATCACACATCATCATCATTTAACATTTGTTTTCCATGTTGGTATGGGTTGGACAGTTTCACAGAAGCTGGAGAGCTGTCTAGGTTCTAATTGTCTAGTTTGGCATATTTCCTGTGGCTTCTACAGCTAGATGCCATTCCTAATGCCAACCACTAAAAAGAGTGTGGTGGGTGCATCTTACATGCTACAGACATTTTATGTGTTCCTAGCATGAGTGCCTTTTATGTGGCACAAGTGTATTTTATGTGACACCAGCATATATATATATATATATATATATATATATATATTTATTTATATATTTATAATTCAACCTTTATGGTGCTTATCACTGGAAAATAATACTATTGTATTGTAATAATACTTATAATTTTTTACATAAAACTTTCACTGTTCTCAGTTCTGGTTATGGCTTGGACTACCAGCCAAGTGTATAGGTATTGTTGTAGTGGATATTTTAAATTTTGTCTTTGGTGAATCTAGCTGATGAGGACTAACCAGATTTATGATAACAAGCATATTCTGGAAAGTCTGAAACTCGAGTACTAGGTTATCCATTCCTCTCGTGTTTCTCCTAGAGGTAAGATGAAATTTTTTTATGTTCACTGCCTGCACACATCTTTGCCTCTATACATTCAGTGAAGCTTTACAATAGCATCATATGGCTATTGACTGCTATTTCCAGCAAACATAGGTACATTGTTGTGCCACTATTTTATTTTTTTACTTGTTTCAGTCATTTGACTGCAGCCATGCTGGAGCAACACCTTAAAGGGTTTTAGTTGAAGAAATCGACCCCAGGACTTATTCTTTGTGAGCCTAGTGCTTATTTTATCATTACAGGGACATAAATATACCCACATCAGTTATCAAGTGATGATGAGGGGACAAACACAGACACACATAAATATATACATATACATAAGCGACAGGCTTATTTCAGTTTCCATCTACCAAATTCACTCACAAGGCTTTGGTCTCCCCAAGGCCATAGTAGAAGACATTTACTCAAGGTGCCACACTGTGGGACTGAACATGTGGTTGAGAAGCAAGCTTCTTACCACACAGCCACACACAAACACACACAAGTGAGTGAACAAATAAAAGTGACACTCAACACGTTTAGTAGGAGTTATGTGTGTTCATTATTTACATTTGATGGATATTTGTTCTCGTCTTGTTTGTTTCGGCTGATATACCCTCCAGCCTTCATCAGGTGTCTTGGGGAAATTTCGAACCTGGATTCTCATTCCTAAGGTATTTTTCAATGTTATTATTATCATCATTGTTGTTATTCAGGTCACTGTTTGGAATCGAACTCAGAATCTTGGGGTTAGTAGCCTATGTTCTTAACCACTATGCCATATGCCCGTGGGCAATTATGGAGTGAACTTTAGGGTTTATAAATCTAATATTTTCTTGTCCTTCCTTAATACCAGTTCCCATATGCTATTCATATCAGCACTCAGTCTGCTTAGGAGGTTGTTGTGTCCTAGCATATGTGCTGCTTCTTTTAGTTTACGTATTTTCCAGCGGTATTCTCTGTCAATTATTTTAACTTCATCCCACAGGGAGAGGTGGTCTCTATTTTGCCATGCATGATCAGCTATACCTGATTTATCAATATCTCCTCGTGTCACAGCTTCGCAATGTTCCTCCACACTTATCTTGAGGGGGCGACATGTTTTGCCTTTGTATAACCTACCACATGCTGCCCCCTCAAAATAAGGGTAGAGGAATATTGCAAAGCTATGACACAAAGAGATATTGATAAATCAGGAATAGCTGATCGTGTATGGAGAAATGGAGACCACCTCTCCCTGTGGGATGAAGTTAAAATAATAGACAGAGAGCGCTACTGGAAAATACAAAAACTAAAAGAAGCAGCACATATGTCAGGACACAACAACCTCATATGTTATTTAATAACAGATTGGTTCAGCTCCAGGCAACTTCAAATTATGTAGGCTCATCAAACAAACCTAACTCGTCAAGCTCATAGAAACTGATTGAGGTGAGTCCAAGATGGTTCCTGAATAATTGGCTGCTCAATATCCAGAAGTCTTCTCAGATTTGCCTCATTCAGTTTCTATTCACCTCACAAGTTAGGTGCATTTGACAAGCTTATAAAACTTTAAGTTACATATGTATATATGCATATGTAAGTGTATTTGTGAGTGTATGTGTGTGTGTGTAAGTCAGTTGTTGAAAATGTTGCACATTGAGATTGAACATGAAACCAGGTAGTTGGTAAGCAAACTTCTCAACCACATATCCATGTCTATGCCTATACACACACACGTGCACACACACATGCACACACACACACACACACACACACACACACACACACACACACACACACACACACACACGCGCGCGCAAGGTTTGGGATATAAATGTTAAGCTTGTAGCACAGGGATGGGGGAGTGTCATCAAATATCTTGAAAGACAGAAGTGACATCATGCCAAACATGAATTCATTAGTGTATTGTAATAATTTGAAATATAAGAAAATATAAAGTGACAGACAATGTTGTTCTAGTTCCCCCTTTCAGTTGTTTTGATTTCTCTATGGCATATGTTATAAATAATCACTGTAAATATTCTGATCTCTATAGAATATTCCGTTACCAATTCAAATTTTCACCAGTGATGAATTAATCAGTAGTTAAGCATAAATCTATTTTGATAAAATATCAGTTTCTCTGACCCCCCCAGGTCAAGAGATATTTGAGATTTGTTTATTATGCAGATTGCAGAACAGATTTAAGACAACCTTGTTTTATACAAGTGCCAAAGTTTATGAAAGTTTACTGATGATATCCATTGCTTTGTTTGCTACCATCTATGCATTTTTCTGTTCATTTAGTTATATACTTACCGGCCTGTCTGTCTGATTCTCTCTTTCTCCCTATTTATTTCTTTTGTTATATTGTCTACTGCATATGTATGTGTTTTATTTATCTGCCTAATAGTTTCTTTGTTTTATACTTTCTCTTTTCATTTGCCTCTATGTGCAATAAATACTAGTTTCTATAAGTCTCTGTATTAAAAAAAATTATTTATTTATCTATGTTTGTTTGTTTGTCCATCTGTTATCCATTCAGCCTGTTATCCCTCCAATTTATGTTTAGCGCTTTTAACATAATTATTCCTGCTAGGTATTACCTTTGCTAATATAAGGCAGTGGGGTGGCAGGGGCCTCCATAAAGTCTTTTGATCTACTAGAAACAACAGATGAATTTCCTCAAACAACACTCTATCATCTTGAGAAAAGGGAATACTGAATAATGTAGTCCGTAGCTCAGTTTCCTACCAAAGAAGCAATTTGGTCTTCGCATCAATGTCTTTGATGATCAGTCTGTTGAATCAGGGTTAATTAGAAGCTAAACAATAATCACAACAATAACAGCTCATCAAATTCAATCCTATTGTTCTACAACTTGAGCAAATGTCTTCTACCATTAACTTTAGGGTGTGCAAAGCTTTGTGAGTAAAATTTCATAAATGAATCTATTAACTCATTTATCACTCTCATATTGGCCCTTGCATCCCTTTAGCAGAGCCCACTTTGTTGAAAAGATTCAGGCCAAGCTTCATCTTGTGATGAAAGTCTTGAAAGTAGGTCTTAGGTGCTGCTTCTCCTTTTTTTGAGTAAGTATAAAAATTGCACATGTTGCTCTGCATATGTTGGATATGAGCATTGGGCTCACAATCATGAGGTAGTGAGTTTGATTCCCAGACTGGGTTGTTTGTTGTGTTTCTGAGCAAGACACTTTATTTCACGTTGCTACAGTTCAGTCAGTTGTAGAAATGAGTTGTGATGTCACTGGTGCCAAGCTGTGTTGGTTTTTGCCTTTCCCTTGAATAACATCAGTGGTGTGGATAGGGGAGGCTGGTATGCATGGGAGACTGCTGGTCTTCCATAAACAACCTTTCTAGGTGCAGTTCCATGGTCATTCATGACTAGAGGGTCTTTTTCACTTTAAATGTTGTTATACATATATATATATATATATATATATAGTATACATTCATTCATTTAACTCTGTTTTACTGTAATAACAAAGTCTTCATTTATGTTAATATCAAACATAATGTACAAAGATAAAATAAATCATCTGAAAATAAAATGGGAAATTAATCCTTTTTTTAACTAGAACTTAAAAAGGCTTTTATGTAGTTCCTTGAATAACAATATAATAACCAATTAAGCAATTACTAGTAATTAAAAATAACCAATTAAGCAATTACAAGTAATTAGAAATAACTACTATTTTACTTGTTGAAATAATGATTTCTAATGTAGACAGAAAGCCTCAAATTTGGGGAGAAAATATAATTAATTAACATCACCCTTTGTTCCTGTCTGATACCTTTGTATACTTTTCATTGACTCAAAAAGAATGAAAAGCAAAGATGACCTTAGCAGGGTTCAGAATAACAATGTAAAGAGTCATAGTTGTATTCTTCAAAAGCACAAAAGCAGTACTGCAAGTCTGGTTGGAGGATAGCGAGGAAGAAATACTGACTTGTAGATTACAGCAGCAAGAAATGGCATATTTAGGATAAGTTATATTTACGTCAGTGTTCTGATCTGAATACTTGCTACAGAGTGAGTGGGCACTACTAAAGGCATCCATTGGCCAGCTCAAGTACTGAAGTCAATTCAATCACCTGTATTTTTCCATAAAAATGTGTGGTTTTGTGCCAAAAGTAATGAATTACAATTATGAAAATTCTCTGATAGCTGCAGTGTATAATAAAATTTTAAAAACAATATTAGATATCACAACATTTTTATGTTAACAAAGCATGAAGATGCTGGTGTTATATAATATCACAGTAGAAATATGAAATTGTTGTTATGAATAAATTCCTACTTAAACTTCAACATCCATCATCATCATTTTACTTCCACTCTCCATATTGGTATAGGTTAGATGGATTGTTCAGTCTGAGTCATTTTTTTTATTGATAGCAGAATGGTGCTCATACATGTCATTTGGTTTGGTTTCTATAGTTGAATTCCCTTCTTTTCACTAACAACTTTATGGAGTGTACCGGAAATATTTTCTTATAGCATCAATACTATAGATATTATGAGGAGGTGCTGAAAAGTTCCTGGTTGTGGGTAAAAGAAAATACAGGAGGATCAGTTAATTATGATTTTATTCAACATATTCTCCTCGCAGATTAACACACTTATTGCAGTGGCCCTTTAGTTTTTCTAGGCCCTGTGAAAGAACTTGGAAGGTTGGACCTCCAGCCAGGCCTTTCGTGATGCCCTTAACATCAGGAACTTTTCAGCATCCCCTCATAAATAGACCCTGGTGAGATAGAATTAAGGGAACATCATGATCCTACATTTTCTCTTATTTGCCCATCTCTTTACCGTGTTTGCCCATCTCTTTACCATGTTTGCCCATTTCTTTACAATGTGTCTACTGAGTGCATTTTCATGGCATCAGCATTAGAGAGGTAGCTGTGTTCACTGTTCACATGTAGAGGGAACATGGTAGATTCCATCAAAGCATAGGAGGGTTGCCTTGTACACATATGTGCAGAGTATTCAGTAAGCTAAGCTATGTAGACTATAGAGGGAAAAAGAGGCAAGAGAGAAAGAGCAAGATATCAGGAGGACCAGAATGAGTAGGATGGAGCAGTGTGTGTATGTGTGTGTAACAAGTTATGAGACTGGGCTGTTAAATTAGTTATTTTAATATCTAAATTAACTTCCTTGTAAATTATTTACCTTATACCAAAAGTAACTATGCATAGGAACTAATTGGGACTGGTCGATTAACTTTGCTGAAACATAGTTAAGCAGTTTGCAGCCATCTTGAAAACAAGGGAATTTAAGGACAGTACCAAACATTGATCTGAACGAAATCACTGTTTTATTTGTATTAATGGTCAGTATTAAGGCTAAACTGAAAGTGTTGCTAATGGTTCCCAAAACAGCTGAAGACATGTTTCAGTTGTCTCCCTGGGACAATAATGAGCAATGAGAAGCTAAAAAGATATTGGTCATTACCAAACAAACCAGTTTCATGTCCCTATGTCAAGAATCTTTTGAACACATTGTGAAATTCTTAATCAGTTTCATACAGGAATTGATATTGTGAATTTCATAATCTTGGTCATAGTGACCAAAGATGTGAAGATAAATTAATAGAAATCAGATACATTGAAGGAAGATACTAGATATCCTATATATCAAGGCTGTTGGAACCACTACATTTGGGAAATATGTCACCTGATGCATGTGTGAAGTTGATACAACAATAGAGACAACTACAGGAGATAATATTGCATTTCAACAGAGTCAACATTACTCGTGTAGTACAGCTTAACATTGCATATATCAATGTTCTAAATAATATAATAAATTTATTAATTTATTAGACTGTAAATCATAATGATAAATAATAAATTTAACAAATTAATTTATTAATATACAGATAATATATTATCCAAAGAATTGGCTTTTTTTGTAACCCAAAGAATTAGATTCATGAACCTGTACACATATGAATCAAGCTTATGTTAAACATATTGAATTGCAGCTTATCACAGTGAATTCTTTTACAAGGTAGCTCGAGATTATTCATATACTTGATAGGAAGAGCTCAACTGTACTGTAAAACAGGTGTTATATATAATTTTCTCTTGGAACTGTGAGCCAAAGATTTTGATATCAGGCAACAACCTTAAATTTCATAATGATAATCAGTGTTTGGCTACAGAAAAAAATTAGCTACATTCCTTAAAGCAGCCCTTTATCACACAGTCAAATGGAAATGCAGAATGAAGGTTCATATGATGAAAATGGTGAGAGATATTTTCCTTACATGAAGAAAAGTTTCTGTGAGTCATTTTTCTTCAGTAATCATGCAACAAAGTCTTGTGTTGATTGACTGTCAGATTTCTATTCATTCCATCATGTCCTGTTCTATAGATGAGCAGAGATAGTATAAAAAAATAATGGTTTAATATTGGAAATTGTAAACTTAGTGATTTAAGCTGGCTACAACATTGCTCTCGTTACAATGAACAAGACTAGAACTTTGGCTCATGCAGACCAAATCAAATGTAGATATGGACCACTTAAAATAAGTGAGGACGATGCAGTGGAGATGATGTCACACCTGGTTTGAGAAGCATCCATTTTGATAGTCATATGAATCAACAAGCTCAAATTTGTAGTGGAAGAGTCCTTAAAATAACTTCATTTTTCAGAGTATTAAGCTCATATACTCTGAAGAGATGTAATGAAACAGGTGTTACATAGTGTTAAAGTAGAAATATGAAACTGTTGTTTTGAATATACATGGCTCTAAACTTCAGTGTGAGTGTGCATGCATGCATATGTGTATGTATGCATGCATGTATGTTTATGTGTGTGTGTGTGTGTGTGTGTGTGTACTTTTCATCCTATAGCATAAAGTTACCTCTCTTTTCACCATAGTTCCAATGTCAAAGGAGATCTTAGTTATGTAGGTTGCATGATGACCCCATTACTATTGGTACCATTAAAAAATCACTCATTACATGTTGTTTAGTGTTTGGCACTTGGAAGGACATCTATCCATAGAAACTTTACAAAAGCAGGCATTGGAGCATGATGCAGTCTTCAGACCCATCAGGTCCTGTCAAGCTATCCAGCCCATAATTAAATGGCAAGGGCTTCTTTCAGTTTCTATCCACTAAATCCACTCATAAGGATTTTGTTGGCCCAGGACTATAGTAGAAGACCAAAATGCCATGTTATGGGACTGAACCTGAAATTATGTGGCTTATACACGTGCACACGCACACGCACACGCACGCACACACACACACACACACACACAACAACAACAACAACAAGTTGTGACACTGGGTAATTGGAAGTAAGTGTTCATGAAGACAAGAAAGCCAGTTGCTTGATAAATCAAAATGCCATTAACTTACAACAGTTCACGAGATTATTTTGATATACACTATATTGAACCTGTTTCTTATTTAAATGTTCTTTGTTGAACTGTTTATTATAATATCTAAATTCACATATTTGTGAATTATTTCCACCACAACACAAAGCAAACTGAAATGAAACATCACTTACTTAACATTTAAATGACTTTTACATTGCAAATGTGTTGTCTTGTCATTTCTTTGAATTTTTGAAGCAGTTCTTCATAAATTATTGCTACTTAGCACTGGGAGAGGCTGTGTACTAAGTAACCGGTTATATTATGTTTATATTTAATGGTTGTTTCACTCACAAATTTTGAATTGATTTGACCTTATAAATATTTTCGCATGGTTGTTTTTCTTTTTCTGCTGTTTTCTCTCTTTCTCTCTCTCTCTTTCTCTCTCTCTCTCTCTCTCTCTCTCTCTCTCTCTCTATCTAGATATCCATCTATTTATCGATCCCTCTCTTTCTCTCACTTTATATATATATATATATATATATATATATATATATATATCTTCTCTCTCCTTATTTCTTTCTATCGTTTTCCTTTTATTTGTTATCCACACCTATTTAAAAACTTTCTTTAAAGATTACTGCATATAGTTTAGCATTTTTGCCTCTGTTTAAATGTTGTTGCATTGATGATTATCTGTAAGAATTAGTATTTGCTTCACTCTCCATGGAGAATAATTCTTTCTTAATATTTCCTCTTTGATGTTCACTTTTATTCAGGTATATTCGTTGTGTATTTAATTACTGCTAATTATGTTTGTAACATTGTCAAGATTATAATTGTTTTCTACATTTATTAGCTTAGGGATTCATATTATAAACCTCTTCTCGTTTAGGTAACACAGTATATGTATGTCCAGATGGATTTAATCATAAAAGATAATATTTCAGTTGTATACCGTTAGCAGATAAGGTTTGCCAGGTATATCTAAAAGTTAGTCTCATATTCTGTCCTTCAAATTCTTGTACCTTATCAAATAAGCTTTGCTGAACCTACAAGAGAAGTTATTCAACAGCTAAACTTATATCAAATTTATATACCATACTCAAAACATTAAAGGCTGATGTACTGAATGCTGTCAGCAAAAAAATTTGTAATGGAAATTTCTCTTTTAAAGAAAACTACAACCTAATTGCAATTGTTGATGACTCTTAAAGAAAACAGGGAGATAATCTGAAGAAATTACAAATAAATGGTTCATCATTAAAAAATAATATCCTATAGTCACATAGGATAATGTAAACCTGGATAAACTAAGCATGACTAACAAATGGGATGGTCATTGCTGAAATGTCTTTGATCACATCTCTATTTGATCAAGGCTGGCCTGGAGCTAAATAACAACATTCAGAAGCTTTGTTGGCATTATTTAATGATGTGGGTATTAAATATATTCTAGTAATAATAGTATAAATAATTTTCTTACTACAACAACAACAATAATCCTTTCTGCTATAGATGCAATGCCTGAAATGTTTTTGTAGGAGGCAGTTGATTACATTGGCCGTAGAGCTCAACTAGTATTTATTTCATTGATCCTAAAAGGTTGAAATGCTAAGCTAACCTTGGCAGAGTTTGAACTGAGCATGTAAAGACATGAAATGCCACCTAGCATTTTATTCAGTGTGCTAACAATTCTGCTAGCTCACTGCCTGAACAACAATAATAATAATAATAATCCTTTCTACTAAAGGCACAAGGGCTGAAATTTGGGGAAAGGAGTCTAGTCAATTACAATGATCCCAGTGCACAACCTTGAAAGGATGAAAGGCAAAGTTGACCTCAGTGGAATTTGAACCCAGAACATAAGGACAGATGAAATACCACTAAGCATTTTGCTTGGCATTCTAATTATTCTGCCAGCTTGCTGCCTGACAATGATAATTATAATATTAACAGTAATTGCTTCTAATGTCAGTACAAAGCTATAAGTTTTGTAAAAGGTTAGTCAATTCAATCATCATTATCATTTAATGCTGGCATGGGTTGAACAGTTTGACAGGAGCTGTTAAGGTTGAGGGCTGCACCAGGCTCCATTGTTTGTTCTGCCATACCTTTCCTAATGCCAATCACTTTTCAGAGTGTACTGGATGCATTTTACATGGCCTCAGCACAAGCACTGGTATCAATTCTGCTGTGGATGGGTTAGGGTTAGGGATGGGTCTTCTTGAATACAGCAAGACGCCAGATACCTTGGTCCTTTCTGAACCAACCTCAGTAATTGATAGGTATATCAATTATATCATAGCACCTGGAAGGATGACTGGCAAAGTTGATCACTTGCATTTAAACTCAGATCTTAAAGAACCAGATCAAATATCACGAGGTGTTTTATCCCAAGCTTTAAGGATTCTGCCATTCCACTACACTTAATAATAGTAACAATGATAATTGTTTCTATCACCTCACAAGGTGAGAAGTTTTAAGGGGAAGGGCTAGTTGATTAAATCACCTCCAGTACATCACTGATACTTTATTTTAGCAATCCCAGAGGAATGTAAAGCAAAGTTGACTTTGGTGGGATAGCATTATAGCAAATTGCCACTAAGGTATTTGGTCAAATGCTAATGATTCTGATAATTCACCACCTTTAACCCCTTTACACTTTACAAAGATTACACTTTCAAATGTAATACTTATTTATGTTTTGAATTAATTATGCATTATCTTGTAACTTCAAGATTTTATAGTTATGACAGCTTATTTTTAGAATGACATCGTAGGGTTGGTGTCTAAGCTTGAATCTGTCCCTAAAGGATGAAAAGCAAGGTGGAATTTGAACTCAAAATGTGAAGTGTTACTCTTTTACTCTTTTACTTGTTTCAGTCATTTGACTGCAGCCATGCTGAAGCACCACCTTTAGTCGAACAAATCGATGCCAGGACTTATTCTTTGTAAGCCTAGTACTAATTATATCGGTCTCTTTTTGCCGAACCGCTAAGTTACGGGGACATAAACACACCAGCATCTATTGTCAAGCGATGTTGGTGGGGACAAACACAGACACAAACATATATGCACACACATACATATATACATATATACATATATACGACGGGCTTCTTTCAGTAGAAGACACTTGCCCAAGGCTATAGTAGAAGACACTTGCCCAAGGTGTCACGCCGTGGGACTGAACCCGGGACCATGTGGTTGGTAAGCAAGCTACTTACCACACAGCCACTCCTGCACCTAACGCTGTAAAGCATTTTTTATCCAACACTAATGTTTCTGCCAGCTAGCCTTCTTGGTTTCTCCTTTAAGCTAGCAATTTTGAGGAGAGATATCAATAAAATAAAGTACGGTTTCTTATCTGACACTGTATTTTATTGATCCTGGAGGAATGAAAGGCACAATAATGATAATAGTAATAAATGCCCTGATGCAGTACCAGGCATTAGCTCTCATGGCTTCTGATCTTAACTGATTGGATGTATTATCATATACATTGTTTCATCTTGGTATAAGTGATGGGCCGCAGCAAATATTCTGCTCAGTACCACAGATTTGCTTGTCAGTTGTTTGACCTCAATGAGTTGAACATGTCCCTTATAGTAGCTGACGATATGGGCATCTCTGATCATGAGCAGAAACAGTGGAGGAGCATCTTAGCCATGTGTTGAGAGGAATTCTTTTGGGTTTGGATAATTCACCTTTGGAAACATGGATGCTTTGTTCATCATCCTTAAACAACTCTTATTTAGGGATCTTTTGAGCAGGATGGGCTACTTGACCTGAAGAAAATTCTCACTGAGACAGACCTGCAAGGTCATGCACTGTTTATCTTGATATGAGATCACTATGCTGCGGCACATATGTTTGTGATACATGTGCCTGGTGTACCTTTATCAGACAGGTAGTCATGATGGATATATTGGGCTTCGTGTATTTTACCCTAGTGTCACTTTGATGACATGCACTGCTCTCTCACTCACTAATAATAATAATAATAATAATAATAATACTAAGAAGAAGTAGAATTGTTTTAATATACACATAAAGCCTGAAATTTTGGGGAGAAATAAGTTGATTATAGCAAGCCTAATACTTGTTAAGTATTTAATTTTCTTGACCTTAGAAGGGTAAAAGACAAAGTTGACCTCAGTAGGATTTGAACATAAAGATTTGAGCATAAAGAGACAGAACTAAAGCACCAAAGCATTTTATCCAATGTTCTAACAATTCTGCCTCTCCACTCCTCTTAAAAGGGATGATGATGATAATGATGATAATTGGTGGTGGTGGTGGTGGTGGTGGTAGTAGTATTGGTAGTGGTGGTGGTGGTGGTGGTAGTAGTATTGGTAGTGGTGGTGGTGGTGGTGGTAGTAGTATTGGTAGTGGTGGTGGTGGTGGTGGTAGTAGTATTGGTAGTGGTGGTGGTGGTGGTGGTGGTGGTAGTAGTATTGGTAGTGGTGGTGGTGGTGGTGGTAGTAGTATTGGTAGTGGTGGTGGTGGTGGTGGTAGTAGTATTGGTAGTGGTGGTGGTGGTGGTGGTAGTAGTATTGGTAGTGGTGGTGGTGGTGGTGGTGGTAGTATTGGTAGTGGTGGTGGTGGTGGTGGTAGTAGTATTGGTAGTGGTGGTGGTGGTGCTGGTGGTGGTAATGATTGTGGCTGCAGCATAGCAGCAGCATTTATTGTGTACAACTTTTGTTATGTTTAGCTACAAAAGAGTGATTTCAAAGCACTACTTAATATACTCTTTTGTTACACGTGCATGCACACACACACACACACATTGGAACTTTTGCTTGACAAACAAAGAACTCTAGAATGGAGACAGTAGTGAGTAGTGAAATGTCCGCAAGGTGTTTTTGACTGAACAACTAAAAATAAAATGTTGGTGTCTACTAAGTGAAATGTAGTCTTGTAACATACTCGATTTGTTTATTCCAATTACACATAATGGGGACTGTCTGTTTTATTAGGTTGAAATTTCATATTCTGACAGATAAATCAAGGAGGTCACATGATCTTTGGCAAATGAACTATTCTGGGGGAAATCTAAACAACTTCTGAATGGTTTGAACTTATAAAAGATTTTCTTTCCTTTTTTTTTTAATTTCAAATTGAAATTATCTTATTTATTTATTTTAACGCTGTTATGTTACACTCTTGCATAAATATAGAAACAGTTATGGTTGTTTGGTTAAGAAGTTCATTTCACAGCTATGAGGTTTGGGACTCAGTCCCACTGTACAGCATCTTGGTTAAGTGTTTTCTACTATAGCTGTGAAGTAACTGATGCTTTGTAAGCTAAATTGATTGATGGAAACTGTGCAGAAGCCTATGATCAGTGTGTGTGTGTGTGTTTCTTTGTTTTTATCTCTCACCTCTTGACAATGATGTTGGTTGGCCAAAATAGATTGATAAAATAAATATCAGATTAAAAAAAGAAGTACTGTAGTAGATTTGATCAACTGAAAATCATCCCTTCTAAGTGATGCTCCAACATAGTTACAGTTCAGTGACTGAAACAAGTGAAAGAATAAAAGAATGAATAAATAAGAATATTGGAAACAAGTGATAACAAATGGTGTGATGAAAGAAGAGAATGAAATTTCAGGCGAGAATGTTTATGTATGTTCATATTAAACTGGCACTCTGTGAGTTATAACAATGAGTTTTCCAGTTGATCTGCTCAAAGGTACAGCCTGCTCGTGAAATTAATGTACAAATGGCTGAGCAGCATTAATGTATTTCTCAAGGAGATAAAGTATGACACAGAAATGTGACAAAGCTGAACCTTTGAAATAAAGGTGCAACTCATTTTTGCCAACTGAGTGGACTGGAGTAATATGACACAAAGTATCTTGCTCAAGGACACAATACACTGCTGGGAATCAAAAACATGACCTTATGATATTGAGTCAAATATCTTAGCCACTAAGCCATATGCCGTCACACATATGGTTATATTCTTTTCTACTCTAGGCACAAGGCCCGAAATTTTGGGAGTGGGGGGGGGGTGCTAGTCAATTAGATCAACCCCAGTGTGCAACTAGTACTTAATTTATTGACCCCGAAAGAATGAAAGGCTAAGTCGACCTCAGTGGAATTTGAACTCAGAACCTAAAGACAGACAAAATACTGCTAAGCATTTTGCCTGGTGTGCTAATATTTCTTATTTCTTTACTGCCCACAAGGAGCTAAACATAGAGGGGACAAACAAGGACAGACAAAAGAATTAAGTCGATTAGCGTAAATGGTACTTAATTTATCGACCTCAAAAGGATGAAAGGCAAGGTCGGCCTCGGCAGAATTTGAACTCAGAATGTAACAGCAGATGAAATACCGCTAAGCATTTCGCCCCAGCATGCTAACGTTTCTGCCAGCTCACCCGGCATGTTAACATTTCTGCTGGCTTGCCACCCTACACATATGATTATATTACTATTACTTCAAAACACTTTGATTACTTGAGGTTCTAATAGGCAATTCCTTAAATATTTTCAGTATGTTGTTACTGTTGTTAGTGTTGTTTATCCCTTGTCAACCCTGATTAAGCTGACCTGTGATCAGACATTCCAGTCATGGTTATCCTATCATTGTTTCTCCAGATCCAGTACAACTTATCTGTTCATTGTTACCTTTTGATACCAACCTGCTCAAGGTTTCTTCTGACTATAATACAAACTTTCTGCTTTAAAGTTAACTAAAAGCTTCCATCAAAATTCCGAATCAGTTTATGTTCCAAATACCAGATTAATAATGACAGAGGAACTATTCATTAAATTCTTCCTTAATTTTAAAATTAATTGAAACAAAGTTATATTGTAAAGAGACATTGCAATAAAAGGGTTAAAACTGCAGGAAGTATGATTTTGAAGGAGATCTTGGTTGTTGCCTAAAGCAGGTTAAACAATCTTGTACAGGCTTCCCTCATAGGCTCAATATTTATATATTGTTTTCTTACATAAGTCACAAGATCTTAAATTTATGAGAAAGGAACAATCAGTTACACCAACTCTAGTACATGACTAATACTTTTGATACTGTGATCAATATATTGTATCCATCATGGAAAATAGATATCAAAACAATAATTCCCTTGTAAAAGTTCAATAAACATGTACTCTACTTAAAGTATTGAGTAATATTTCAGTTTAATATTAAATCATTTTTATATATAACTTGACCCTAAAACCAAACATGTGTATGTGTGTTTACATTCACATTGCTTAGATATATGTACCAGACTTAGATATAATACAGGTTCAATATGATTGACTAAACCCTTGAAATCAGTGGCCAGCATTGTTGAAGAGTTAAATGACTAAAATCAGTAAAAGACAGAACTTAAAAAGGAAGATATGATGGAGAATTATGTGGAGGCCTCAGGGATGAAATGAGATTAACTAAGAAGCGATGAAATTATTAAGCCATATTAAAGACCTGTCCAATGCATGCTGTTATGGAAAAATAGTAGCTATTGGTGTCATTTTTGTGGACTTCAGATCAGCCTTGATCTATCAGACCAGTGATCAAAAGCATTCTGCCCATGACAATACTGACTTTTTGCATATTTAAGACTACAATGGACAATGGGTATTTGTTTATTTTTTAAGATCTTTGATGAAATTTTTAAAACTATTTAGCTGCTATTTCTAACAGGGCAAGTGACTACATTGCAGCACCCACTTTGACTCAGTTAAGATGGTGATTATGTTTACATCCATATACAGTGATTATTTACATTTCAGAAATATTTCAAAGTTCTTTTAATATTCTATTATAGTTCTTGTCTTCTTCTTGCTAACACCAATTGTTAATGATATTACATTTTTATAGTATTTGCTTTCATAATATAAGAAATTAATTGTATCAAAATATTACTTCAAAATAGCTCTTTAATTTAATTACCTCTATATCACTTTGGCTTTGATATTACAGCATTGTCTTTGGCCATCTAACCAATAAAAGCGGTCAATAAAAGATTAGCTTTGTAATGGCATTTACTTAAATAAACTGAACTAATTCATAAAATTTCAGAGGTTTCATAATCAATATTAGCCTCAGATAAAAGATACAGCTCATCACTTCTTACTTCATAATTTTAAAAAATATTTTTTGTGATTATAACTGACAAGATAGAATATTATTTATATCTTGGTATGGACCTTTCTCAGCAGAAATGCAGACGAGATTTAATTGCACAGGTTAGGGGATTCATTTAAAGTTTGAAAAAGGTTAGTATTATGTGTCAACCCTAGGATAGAAAGATAATCTGTAAGCTGATCGTTCTCATAATGAAGAATAGAACCTGTAACTCAGTGAGTTGGCTGTGTCATTAGAGCATCACAGTATTTGCTCTTATCCTATGTGTTCTAATTTCAAATCCTGCCAGAAACCTTTGATTAGAATAACATGATTTCACTACTCAGATCTCTAAAAATTCAAGTTATTCCATATGCATATGATATTATGGGACCTTATTACATAACATACATGATTATGGCATCAGTTATTGTCCATCTGAAATAGTTGTAAAGATAAGAGTATGACATCATTCCTTTTGTTTATTTGCTGGTGTTACCTGGCCTGGACGAAGATATTGGAGTTTTTTCGATTTATCTGAAAACTACTTGGTGACTATCCATACCATGCTTGCTTCAGTGTTTTCCAACACACTCTTTATATGCATATATATAATCATTTAACATCCATGCTCCATGTTGTCATGTGTTGAATGGTTTGGCAGGATCTGACAATTTCAATAATTGCATCATGTACAAATGTCTGCTTTTGCATAGTTTCTACAGCCAAATGCCTTTTCTAACACTGACCACTTTACAGCATGTACTGGGTGCTCTTTTCATGATATTAGCACTTATCAGCTGGCAAAACTAAGGTCCCTTTTGACTGAGTGGGGCTACAGTATAGAGATAAATGAGTGTATACTAAGAGATAATGGGTGAAGTATGAGAGAACAAGTCAGGACAGAATATAGATGCATACATACATATATGTATATACTCATACAAAGAGAGAAAGAAAGATGTAGTGATGCTGATTATCAATAATATGGCTGAAAGAAAATACCTCAGAGAAGAGTTCTGAATATCAATACAATGGAAGTTGGATGGCGTGTTTGAATTGTAATGTTGTCCAGGGATTTCTTTCCATCTATTATCAAATATAAAAGACTTGGCTTCATCTATAGTTTCAGCATTTAATGTTCAGAGTCGGTATGAAATGGGAGAAGAAATGAGGTGATCTGGCCCTGAAGGTATATGTATTATGTTTGTAATTGCTTCTTAACAGAAATTCAGAGACAAAGTATTAAATTAAGCTGGTTTAAATAGCTGACAGAATTCATACTTTAAACATCTCAATTCTCCAGACAAAATTCAGACAGGAGTACCTCAACTTGGTCTCTCAACCTAAGAGAAACAGTAGAATTCTCCTCAACTAGCATTCTACTGATTTAGGGCTTAATGGAATTACACTTTGAATTGTGTGGTTCTAAATACAATATGTCTGAATAGGATAGTCACAACTGGATCTATACAATAAAAGTTGATCAGAAGCTACATGTCAATAGCAAATATGGGTTAAGTTATAACCATAACTCCAGTTGAATATATTTGTTCTGTTGGATAGGTAAGTTAATATCGTAACTAAACTATATTCAAGCTACACTACATTTGTTTAATATTCCTTCTTCCTTTCAGCGCATTGAGTATGTCAATAACACTAGTATGTAAAGCACAGTATTTCAGCTGTTCTTGTACAGGGCAACTATGAAAAGACAAGAGCAGCTGACTCTCCTAACCTAGTACTTATGAGTGGAGTGTTGAAAAGTTCCTGGCTTAAAGGGTATCACAAAAGGCCTGGTTAGAGGCCCAACCTTCCAAATTCTTTTAACAAGGCTTAGAAAAACTGAAAGACCACTGCAATAAGTGGGTCAATCTGAGAGGGAATATGTTGAATAAAATCATAATTAACTGATCCTTCTGTATTTTCTTTTACCCAAAACCAGGAATTTTCCAGCACCCACTCAAATGATAACAGTTTAATTTTCTGAACACCATATAACTTAACTTCTTGTGGTAACAGAATAACCTTTGGCTTCACTCTTTAACTGATGATTATGGTTTCAATTTTTGTTTAATCAAAAATATAAATAAATGTTTATTTCTCATTAATAATGACATATCATTTATATTATTTATTGTAATAATGACATAGTATTAGTAATAATGACAATTTGGGAAATTGATGATGATGTCTAGGATATTCTGAAAGATTTGATTGACAAATCACATGTTATAAATTTGCTTGAAATGGAGCTGTCCAAATCCAGTCAACAAAACAATTTCTAACTTTGACACAAGATCACGATTTCAAGAAGTGGAAAGTTGATTAATTTAGCCCCAATGCTTTACTAGTGCTTTAACAACCCTGATAGATTAAAAAGTAAAGTTGGCCCCAGCAAGATTTAAGCTGAACTTAGTATTTCACTTTTCAATTAATTAGCAATGATAGCAAAATATGTTACAATATCTTGATTGACTATGAATGTTTCAAAATCAGTTTGATGCAGTATCTCTTGAAAATGTTGCTTAAATCTGCAATTTTCTGAAAAAAAAATTCCACAATCCTTGAAATTAAAATATATAGTATAAGACATTTAGTAGAACAATACTTCACCAATAGTTATTTGTGTATTTTATCAGTGTTTCTTGTTTACAATAGGTTTCCTGTCATTTCTCTCATTTCAAATATAACATTCAATCATTGTTTAAAACACTGTAGCAAATGATAATTCACATAATACCATTAGTTCAGATTTAAGCAATGGAGTTTACAAAAAGAAAAAAAGAAAGAAAAAAGAATTCCATTTTATCTCCTTTGTTTCACTTTTACTTTGTAAATTACCATTAAACAGAATAATAAATTATCATCTCTATGACAGTTTGAAAGTCAACTTAGTTTAGTTGTTTTAGAATCCTGAATTTAATCACTTGCTCTTATTGACACCTCAATATTTGTTTCTTAGGAAAAATATTTCTTTAAATGGAGAGAAAAAAAGAGCAAATTTAGGGAAATTACAAAATAACTTAGTCAAAGCTTTGACAGTATTGTCAGATGCGTCTGCTAATGAAAAGCTGCTCTTTGCACTGTGCAGCCAAGAAATGAAAGGTTGACATTAGAATTTATATATTTGTTTCCACAAGTGCTAATGTTTGTGAAATTTCTCATATAACTACTGCTCATGATTTCTTCAAAACAAAGTTTAATGTTTTCTTATTTTTTAAATTTATTTTTCTGTTTGATAAAACTTTGAATTGTTATAGTATAAATTATCCTCTTTTCCTTTCATCCACTAAAAGGCACTTTCTGCTCTTCATTATTGCTCTGTTTCAGTTCTGATATTTTCTATCTTCTTTTTAGTATTTTAAACAATGATGCCTGGAACGCATTAGCATATATTTGAGTATTTTATTATTTATGTTTTTCCACTAATTACAATAGATTTGCTGATTTCTATTTAAAATGGATAATTCATCTACAAACCATTTTTTTCTAGCTCACTATCAATGTAATTGGTTTATATTCAAGGTTGTGGAATTTAATAGGCTCCCTGTTTGAAGTAACACCATCTTTACAAATCTTTCAGTTATTTTCTTGAAAGCTAATCAATCAGCATACAATTAGCAGTTTAATTATTTAACGGGATAGCTTTCTGGTGTGTTTATTACAGAGTCCAACTTCACATTTTTTTTTTTACATCTTCGGCACTATAATTTATTATGTCATTGCGACTCTACTGAATATGTTATTCAACTGTTAGATGAAACCTTTTCTTCACACATGTAATACTCCAAGCATACACTTAGAATTAGATGATGGAAGATGAATTACTTTTTAATGGGATACTAATTTGTATGAAAGAAACTCAGTCCTTCAATTTTATTTTCTATCTCACGAAATTGTAAAATAAAATGCATCGCTCAAAGGTATTTATTGAAAAAATTGATTAAGCCCATAACTAGTTTCCAAATGTTCATTCACTCTGCATATATCAGATAAACTACCTCCCTGCATTTTGTTGTATTTAAACAGCCCTCATGATTGGCAACAGATAGAATGTAGAATGTGTCTTAATTCCAATTGTGCCCATTTTCCTATAAATTTCTTGTATATGTTAGTTAAGTATTGCTAATATTCATTTAATATCTATTTATCCATACTAAATAGTGAAAGTTTTGAGCACAGGAATGCAAATTAAGAAAATCTTCCTCTACAATGCTATTGTGCTGTAACAATCTGGTAAACTATACCTTCTTGTGATATTTATAGTAGGATTGTTTAGAATTAAATGGTTTGTGGCCATCAACACAGCACAGGTGATGGATTACAAACTAAAACACTTTGCTTCAGCCATACATTATTAAATTACTTAATTGGGTTTAAACATCTGTGATCTCCATATGTAATTAGGTTTCTTAACAGAGCTTGTTCAACTGTAACCTCCAGATGTGATTAGAATACTTAATATAGAATGGTTGACTGAAACCTCCAGATGTGTCTGGATTGCTTTATAATCTATTAGATTATTGAATTCCATTCAGTTTGGATTTCACTAGATCTATTACCATTATCATTATAATTATTATAGTTTCATAAGATTTGGCTGACTGTAATCTCCAGATGTATTTAGATTACTTGACAAAAAATGGTTGACTGTGAACTCCAAATGTAATTAGTTTGCCCATTTGTATGTCCCAGACATAACGAAATTACTTAGAACTATATTTTAATAGTGTTATAATTATGATTACATATTTTAAAGTTTATATGAGCTATTTGAATTAGTATATCTTTGACAGTAGAAGCAATTAATCTTAACATAATGAATAAGCTGTTCTTTCTTAAGAACCTTTATATTTAAAGAGTTTGAATATTCTATAAGACATCATTGAATTATGTAACAAATTTCAGACTACATATTTTTTCATCAGGTTCAATTGTACTAAATTGTCTTTTTTCTTTTTGATGTGTGCATGTGTTGGGGGTGCATTAAGATAATCAATATTGGCTGTGTAGCCAAGAAATGTTAAAAGAATAGTGTTCTTGGGATCTTAAAGGTTGGTTTCTTGCCTTATTTTTTCTTTTTAGCTCTGTTTGCATGGCTTTAAATAAATTAGATCAATCTTCCACAGAAATAGAAATCAATCTACTGCTGGTTAATAAAATCTTCCCAGATATTTTGGATTTTATTCCAGACAACTTATGTCAACTGTAATGTGTACAACAGAGTGCTCTTCCCATTTTCATGTGATGACTTAGCATGGTTGTATGGTTAAGGAGTTTAATTCCCAACTACATGGTTTGGAGTTCCATTCCACTGCATGGCAGTTTGGTCAAGTGTCTTCTACTATGGCCCCAGCCTGACCAAAGACTTGTAAGTTGAACCAGTAGATGCAAGCTGAAAGAAATCCACCATAGATATATATATATATATATATATATCTATGGTGGATCTCTCTCTCTCTCTCTCTCTCTCTCTCTATATATATATATATATATATATATATATATATATATATATATATATATATATATATATATATATTTATATATATATATATATATATATAGAGAGAGAGAGAGAGAGAGAGAGAAAGAGAGAGAGAGAGAAAGAGAGAGAGAGAGGGATATGCAGGAGTGGTTGTGTGGTAAGAAGCTTGCTTCCCAACCACATAGCTCTGGGTTAAGTCCTGTATGGCACTGCTATAGCCTTGGGCCAACCAAAGCCTTGTGAGTGGATTTGGTAGACAGAAACTGAAAGAAGCCCATCGTATATATATATATATATATATATATATATGTACGTATGTCTTTGTGTGTATATTTGTCCCCCTACCATTGCTTGACAACCTATGTTGGTGTGTTTACGTTCCCGTAACATAGCAGTTCAGCAAAAGAGACCAATAGAATAAGTACTCGACTTACAAAGAATAAATCCTGGGGTCAATTTTTTTCGGCTAGAGGTAGTGCTCCAGCATGGCTGCAATCAAATGACTAACACAAATAAAAGAAGAAAAGAATATATATCTATATATATATATATATATAGAGATAGATAAAATTTACTTGGAAAAGGGTGTATGGCGTTCGATCATATAATAATATAAATAATATATAGATATATGCATATATACATACATATATATGCATATATACATGCATATATGGGTACAGGACATCAAAAAAATGTTAAACACAATGAGAAACGTTAACATAGAAAACAAACTTTTTTTCAAACAACAAAAAAAAAACAAACAGAGAAACGTGACATGCAACATAAAGAATATACCCCTTCATCAGCTGTCCCTGTTTCATCTACTCCACGTTTCAAAGGTAAGGACAATACGTGACTTCGTTGAAACAGTCCTTCCCGCAAAGCAAATTAAATAAAATTTGGGATTTTTTGCGGAGGGTAAAAGTGTTAACAAGAACAGGACACTGAAAACAAGAACAGGACACTGAAAACAAGAACAGGACAGTGAAAACAAGACAGTAAAAACAAACGGTGAGGGCTGTTGAGCCAAGACAATAGAAAAATTATTATGAACGCTAAGACGACGAGCCATGAGAGGAGACAGGCAAAGGCACATCTTTTCTTTAGGAAGGAAATGGACAGAAAGATAGATCCCCTTTCGTCACATGTCAGCAACGAGAGAGTCAAGGAGGAAGAGTGAGAGAGAGAGGTAACGGTGAAGGGGAGAGGAGAAGAATAGAGAAAAGGTGGGAGTACCTTGACATAACATGATAGCTGTAAATAAGTGTTACCTGCCTCATGCCAGTGGCACATACAAAGCACCATTCGAGGTACCATCTGACTGGCACCTGTGCTGGTGGCATGTAAAAAGCAACATTTGAGCATTGGGCCTCTTGGACACAGTGACAGGTGACAAAAACCTTTGGTGATACACCATGCTTGTGTAGACCTCTCAAGCCAAGTGAGACCATAATCATGGCTGATGCCAGTGTCAGGTCAATGGCACACATGCTGGTGGCACATAAAAAACATTCACTACACTCTTGGAGCAGTTGGCATTAGAAAGGGCATCCAGCCATAGAAACCTTGCCAATTGAGATTGGAACCTGGTGCAGCCTCCCAGCTTACTAGTTTTCAGTCAAACTGCCCAACCCATGCCAGCATGGAAAGCAGACGTTAAATGATGATAATGATGTAATACATTTGTTTCCAATATTCTGCAAAAATATGTCTGGTGATGGGGAAATATGAGAGCTGGCAACAGGAAGGACATCTGGCCATAAAAAAAAATTGCATCACTCAAATCCATCTGACCAATACAAGCATGGAAAAGTGGACATTTGAATGATGATGATGCCCAAACCCACTGGTTATTTCTCTCCATATGAAAGAAATGAGTATCAATATGTCCTCCTGTAAGGTGTCGACATGAAATAAGTGTATGTATGGCTCTAAACTCCAGCCTTTCTAACCTAAAACATTATTATGACTATTAATTAAACAAAAAAAAAAGAAGCATTTAAAACTATTATCAAAACGAAAATAATTTAACAGGTGATTTTGTTTTATTTACTCAAATTTAAAATAATTATAAAAATCATTGTTTCAAATTGTTTCTACTCTACATTCAAAAGTAAATTAAATTCACAGAATTTGTTTTGTATTAACATGAAATGAAAAATATTTCTCTGATTTAATTTAATACCAGTCAAATAAACATAAAGCAGTGTTAATTCCATACAAATGGAATGAGCTTTGTCTTACATATTTTTTAATCCATTTTCCTTAGATAGAACAGATTGGAAATATTGTTGTCACTGTTCTATATTTAACCTCACATTTTTTACGCCAGCTCATTCAATAGTCAACTCAGTATGAAATCTATATTATGATAGGTTAACGTAAGTAGAAATGTAGGTATAGTATATTCTAATAGCACTTTTCTATCCAAACACTACAAATCTTAGAATTTTTATTGGTATTAAATGAAAAAAAGACAAGAGTATTGAATAGCCTATTAATTACTTTTCAATTCCACTAATCTATATCAAATATTCAATTTATTATACAAATTAATTAAAACGTCATAAAAAGTTTTAATATCCTACTTTCATGAAAAATGAAAGAAATTTACCTTAATACATTTTTATTGATAAAATTATTTAAGAATTTGTTTAGATACTTCCATTGTTATTCTGTTTTAGTATTCATAGGGTGTTAAAGGTTGCTTTTAATATTCTTAATTATAATCTTCTCAAAGGCTAAACTTAATTTAGATTCATTTAGGCCTTAATTACAAATCACACAGAGAGCTTGGTTATTGTTCTCAATGACCATTCTACCTTGTGTCATAACCAGCTTATTTTTCTATTATATGAACATTCTGTGTTGCTTTTAATTACTATTTCCTTTCTTACTTCAAAATTCACATTACACAGTAAATAATATTCACCCTCTACTTCTCTACTCTCCACCATCATATTGTATTTCTGATGTTTGTGAATTTTTTTGTTTCGATTGAAAAAGAATACTTTACTTGACATAATGTTTTAAATACTTCACAGTCACTCTCATTATAATTATCATTAAGGTGGCAAACTGGCAGAATTGTTAGTGCATTAAGCAAAATACTTGGTGGCATTTCTTCCTCTGTTTATGGATTTCGAATCCTACCAAGGTCATTTTTGCTTTCCATTCTTTTGGAGTTGATAAAATAAGTACCAGTCAAATACTGGAATCAACATAATCAATTTTGCACCTTCCCCTCAAAATTGCTGGCCTTGCACCAAAATTAGAATATTTTGCTAATATTAAGGTAGTGAACAAGCAGAATCATTAGTATATAAAAAAATGCCTTTCAGATTTTTTTTTATTACTATCATGTTTTCATTGTTGGTGCTGCTTTGTTTCATACAAACTGTTCCAAGTTTCACCCAAGAACCTCAAGAGACAGCAAGTTGGACATTTTCTCTGTTGGTGTTATTCATGAATAGCAATGATATACTTTAGACAAAATGCTTAAAATCAATATTTCACAAAAAGTCTGTTGCAATATTTGCAATTTTGAAAGAGTATAAAATATTCACATATTCTTAGACTGACAGTATTTTTCTTAGAATTTGGTTTGTATCCACGAGAGAAATTTATTGTTCTGATATTTTTGAGTTTCCAGTATTTGACCATGGTATTTAAAAGCAATGTTAAATATCACCAAACATCTGATGATCATGGGAACAATTGTTGTTTGTAGATGCCACATTTTTAAGACCTTTATTTCAAGGTCTTTGTATTTATTTAACTTTTCAAATCATATATTTTCACAGTGATGCTGCAGTCTGCTGAGTTTGAAATATTTATGAATGAATATGTTTCATCAACATGGTTTTTCCCACACAATATATTGTCTATTGGCCTCAATATCTCAATCAGTTCGACTACTAAAGTCACAAAGAATGGTGATATTTTTATTTTCTCCTACTTCAAGAGGCTAATATTCCTACCAGTCTTTCTCATATAGGAGTCCAAACTGATGGTATATGATCCAGTGCAAAAACTACCCAATCTATTTAGGTGATTAGTATATTCATTTGAAGATAACAAAGTAGCCTGAAATGAAGAGGTCAAATTTTTCTCTGGTTACATCATAAAAGTGGCAGGTAGGATCTGCAGCATTTTTAAGATAGTTGGCTTGACAGTTTTTAATTAGCAGACACTGATCTTGAGTGGCTATAATGAAGCTTTCTGTTTCTGATTTAAGTCCAGATACATCCAGCCTCTGATGTGTCACATCTGTATCAACATCAAAATTGCTGGCCCTTGTTACGTATTTACTATGTAATGCCTTACTTTTCCATCACTTACACAGTTATATCATTATGAGATTCCATTTAAGTTGGCTTGTACATTTTATTTGTTTTTGCTTCCTCAGTAATTCTTCTGTTTTATTGAGTTGTATTGCAGTCTTGAGATCTTTAATTCCTTTACATATTTCTTTTGATATTGAGTGTAATTTCTTGGTGCTTTTATACATAGACAAATTTAAGTGTCCAGTTATTAGTTTTTTTTAGATAGGTATCTTAACATATGATTGTTATTGGAGACAGTTGCAGCTGCATCACTCCATGTCATCTATCCTTTTATGGGATGTATATTCTGCTTACATCTGCCTTTGGGTCATGCATGCAGTAAATGACTACTACTACTACTACTACTACTATCATCATCACTATTTTCAGTTTTCATTATGCTGTCACACAGTATTGATGTTGTAATTATTGATTTAATTATACTTCTTATCAAACCACAACCAGGGAAGCCATTTTTTTTTTTTAAATTCCATCTCATGAAAAAAACCTCTTTATACTGTTTATATCTACCCTTGCCTTGTATTAAGGACTTTATGGTTGATTCTTTTCTGAACCATGTAAACAGGTTTTTTGCAGTATAACACCCTCCCAGATTAGAATCTAATATTTCAATGTTTTCTCTTAAGTTCTTTGTTAGAGTTCTCGAAACACCAATAATAATTAGTGGCAGGGTCAAGCCTTTATTAAACTTTTTTATTCCAGCATTTGAGAATTTCATACTAGGTGCAAGAGTGGCTGTGTGGTTAGAAGCTTCCTTCCCAACCACGTGTTTCCAGGGTTAGTCTCACTGCATGGCACCTTGGGCAAGTGTCTTCTACTATAGCCTTGGGCAGACCAAAGCCTTGTGAGTGGATTTGGTAGATGGAAATGGAAAGAAGCCCATCATATATATATATATCTGTGTATATCATTCAACCACGATAGTGGTTGAATATATTTTTAAGTCCATCATTTCATCAGTTGCAGCTGCTTCCAAGCTTCACCACTAATTCTGTTCTCAACTAAATTGCAAACTGCTAATAGTTTTAAAGAGGACACCTCCTCAGCTACACTTTGGCATAAATAGTTTGAGATTTGGTTCAGTAGAAAAGAGGTTAAGCCAAAATATCTACGACCTCAAGGGGGGCAGTAAGGCAGATATTCACCTTCAATTAACATAAATTTTTTAAATTTTAAATTAAAAGTATACTTTTCTTAGGCTTAAATGATAGAAAAATGCATGAGGAATTCAGAATCGCTAGTGGCATTGAACAAAAATTAGTAGAAAAAGAGTTATGAGGCAAAATGTTTTGAAATTTCATGTCAGTAAGTAAGGGAGTAACGCTTAAGCAATAAGAATAAAGAATATATTTCTAAAATGAATGTTTACTTTCTAAGGCAGCAAGCTGGCAGAAACATTAGCGCACCAGGCAAAATGCTTAATGGTATTTCATCTGTCTTTACGTTTTTGTGTTCAAATTTTGCAGAGGTCGACTTTGACGTACAGATTATTTAATTAATCTATTTTAACTAAACACTTTCAAACTTCCGATACTGGTAGAATGTGTCACATAGAACAGGGTTTGCTCTTAACGTTATTGATAAAATGTTATATTTTAGAAGTTATTTCGTCAGAAGTTACAGAGTGACAATGGACAAATTCATGTTTGATACGTGTCAATACATGAAACTCTCAGCTTTTGACTTACTCTCTCTATCTCTAACTTCTGCCGATGATATATATACATATTACATATACGTGTAAAAAAATCTCATCACGCAATCGAACCAAATGAAAGAGGCTCTACCTGGTCACTTGACACACTGAATATAGCAGCCAAAGTATCCCCCTACCTAAATCACACGCTCATTGTATGTAATGTCCTAGATTATGAACAATAAATAGCATTGCTAATTACCAATTAACTGCATGCTAATATTTGGTTCACTATATACCTAACTGCCAGGGTGACAAGGGAGTATCTGTAACTTTGTGTGAAACAAATATCTCAAAGGGCTTACATGACAGGCTTTTTCCACTCACAAGGTATTAATCAACTCGAGCCAGTGGGAAAAGACACTTGCTCAAGCTAGAAGTGAACCCAGAACCATGTTATTGCAAAGCAAATTTCTTAACCACACTACCACACCTACCCCCATTCTGTTCATTATAATCTTCCACTATAGTAATATAATTGATTATAATCTTCTGCTGTAATAATTCTGTTGATTATTATCTTCTGCTATAAAAACTTACCTTATGCCTATGTGCAATAAAATAAAAAATATCAATATCTGTATGATTTAGAAAGTATGGCTGAATTGCATTTTAAAAATGTTGTGAAGACTGGAGATAACCTGAAATTGACAGGGTGGAAAATGGTAAGACATATTTGTGACAGACAAATCAAAAGAAACTGGAGGGAGCATACAAATAATTTTAGACAAATTAATGGAAGAGAGAAGTGAAAATGATAAAGCAATGTGTTAGTTGAAAAAAAAAACTGATAAATTCTTTTGGTGAACAGGAACAACTGCAGAAAAAGTAAATTTTGAGGAAAAAAGAGGAAGGGAGGGGAAAGAAACTGCTACAGGAAGAGGAGATAGAGATCAAAGAAGACAGTTTATCTGCCAGAGTTAAAATCAAATGCAGGATATCTCCAGATTTTTTAAGGCTTTTAAAATTAAATAAAAATGCCATTATTTGATTTGACCCTAGCAATGATAACACATCAATGTGAATTTATTTTATCTTTTTATTCTTTCCTGCTAAAATGCTAACTTTCAGAGAAAAATATTCCTAATTTTCAAAGATAGTTATTAATACTCTTTTGAAAATGGTATCTTTCTTAAGTATAGAATTCAGACAGTAAAAGAAAAGCAATTCAGTTTTGTCTGTTTTCATGCAATAGAATGTTCTTGGATTGCTGCCAGCAGTATTTTGACCAACATAAAGAGATGTATACAATGAATAATGGTTTATGTGTAAAATGGTTTTCTGATACTGTGAGCTGGAAAAGATAAAATTCAGCTTGGTGTCATTCAGGAAGAATCATTCCATACAAAGGAAACATGTCTCTGGGAATAAGGATTCTTGGGTTTTTATTTTTTTTTTGGTGGTGGGGATCTTGTATTCTATGGAAAATTTGTGGAATGTTAAAAATTAAACATTGGATTTATCTCTGTCTACAAGTCATCTATATGTCTACTTGGCAATCTTTATATATACATTTTAATATTCTTACTTTTAATAAACTATTTATAACTGTGCCAACACTCTCTCTTTAAATTTGGTATGTGTGCCAATATGAAAATTAATCTAGTCTTCCATTCTACCCAAGTGAGTTTACCAATAAGAATTTCTTTACTATTTTCTCTGTATAAATATTGAAGAGCTATTCTTCATCTCTGTTTAAATATGTTCATGCTACTATAAATAACAACATAGCTTTTCCTCTACTATATGAGTATACCAAATCAATGCTGTGCCAGTTTTGTCACCCCAAAATCACCTGAATATTTAAAGGACTGCAGAGCATTCATCTAGCAAATGCTCTTCTTGATTCAATTAGCACATGGTGCACATGCAAAATTGAAAAGGTTTGTAAGATTAACTTTTCAAATTAATTAACCTCATGTTTAAGGATGAATTTTTTTTAGATATTTACGTCAGCATTACTGGTCAAAATGTTTGATCTTCAACTATCATCAGGCTTCTTACATAATCAGCAACAAGAATGTTGTTATCTTTAACAAAAAAAAAGAAAAAAAGAAAGTTTCCCACTTTGAATCTGCTTTAATATTTTGTGCACATCCAACAATAAGAGTCTTAAAGATGATTGGATATTTAAACATTCGAAATATATTGTAGATGTAAATACTAGTTTCTTATATACACATGAAACCTCAAATTTGGAAACTACAAATTAACACCAATACCTGATTGACAATTTATTTTAATGAACTCTTACTGGGATTTAGTGCTTTAACTGCGAAATTAAATTTCAAGGTTATTCCAGTAATGATGTTAATTATCTACCAAAAACATAGATTTGGTATTTTCTGCAAATCATGTTACCTCTATAAAGCTGATATATTTCAAGAAAAATAATTTCAAACATAACATTTGTCAACAAATGATAGATTGGTATGTATAACAATTTTCCAAAGTTAAGGATAATGAAATTTGGAGTGGATATTAAGTCTTACCTACTTGGGGTTTAACACTTACAGAGAAGGGCGGTGTGAACCACAACACTTTGCAGTATTGCTTTCTCTTGGAGGAGTTAAGGTCTGGCGTGTAACTAATTCCCTCTTTGAAACTGCTGACAGCCAGAGCTTCATTATAGAGGCAGCATTAAAATCTCTTTGCTTGAAGATAAGCTGGAGTTTCTGCTGCTGTCACCCTTTACTAGGTTCTTGAAAGCTATGGCTGGATGACAGGAACCTATGTTAGTGCATGATAGCTTCTTGTTTGGCTTCCTAAACGGTCTATTTGCACCAAACTCCAAGTCCAGGGTCACATCAAGGAAATTCACCATTTTTAGGTGGCTTTCTACCATGACTTTCAATCCAAGGGAGTTCATAGTGCTGGTGAGGTCATTTCTAAGCTTATCTAGTGTGTGGCCATTTGATCCTCTTGATATTGGCAGCGTGCCATCCCTGTAGAGGCCAAAGGTAGTGGAAGGGAACTTATTTCTCAGTACATCTAGGATGAAGAAACCAACGGGGTTACACATGTCAGCACTGTCAAAGGCATCCAATGCTACATCGAAGGAGTCTTCTGGGTCAGTTCGTTTGGCTCAAGCCTACCCCATTACTGAAGAGTGGGATTCTTCTGACATGCATGATAATGCATATGTTTTCGCCACTGACTTCAGTGTAGGCCCTAGCAAAGTCCAGTGCCTGAAAAAGGAGCTCCCTTGATACAGGTGGGTAAAAATCCACTATATTGAATTGGGTAAACCTGGCTCTACCCCTTCCGCTATTGGCTTTAAACTAGTTGAATTTACGCTATGGCATAACATCAACTTATTCTTGGATGTGCAAGGTCAGAAGCGTTTCTAACACCATTACTGATCCTCCTGATGAGGTGCTTGCTCACCTGTCCAATTTCTGCCTTATATATGAGGCAGAGGTAACAGCCATTGGACCAAATGGACAACCAAATGTGCATAAGTACATGGGAGCAACTGAAGACCTCTTCAGAACTCACTATAACAACCACAAGTCCTCTTTCAACATCCGAGAGAGATGTAATGCCACAACCCTGGCCAAGCACATTTGGTTTTTAAAAGAAAGCACAACCGAGTACAGCATAAAGTGGAAGAACCTAGACAAATGTAAACCATATTTCAATAGCAGCAGGAAGTACAGGTTATGCTTAGCTGAATAAAGAGTGATTTTACAGAACACACAGCACCCAGGCATTTACCTGAATAACAGAAGTGAAATTTTTAATCCTTGTACATATGAAAAGAAGTACATCCTATCATACCTGCATGCTCCATCATGGCTACAATCACCAGTCACCCAGCTTCGGCCCTCCACCCATACCCTGGAGTCGAGCAAAAAGTTTGACCAGAGTATAGACTAATGCACCCGCATACAAACACACACACCCCAACACAGTTTTCCATCACCCAATATAAACTCCCACATACATTGTACCCCTATGTACACTGCATGCACACATAACAGCTCCATGAGCTTAACCAATAAAAAAAAGAATGAAAACACACTAACAAACACAGATGTGTATGTAACACTCCCTGCATAGGTCATACAGATAGTACCACTACACATATTCCATTTCCACAGGAACACCAACCTTAAAGACGCACACATTTCTCACAAGCACTTCAAGATAACTCTTACCTACTTGCAACATAACCACCCCAGTGGCAATGTTTTGCTACCAAGGGACATAACTTAATCCCCTACTCTTCATTTCATCTCTTTTCACAGCAACTACACAACTCAATGAATTTATTCATCTCCAACAATAGAGAGCAATCACCATATTTCATTCCATATTGACTAACTATGATGGGCATAGGGTTACATAATCAAATTATTATCTAACACTCTGTTGAATACCTAGCGCGAAACCGATTGGTAAGATCGGCCCTAATGGATATATAATACTGTACACTTCGGATAATATACCCACTCAATTTACAGATACATAAGTGCATTTTTTTCTGACTTATTGTCCCTTAGACGACTTACACACACACACACACACACACACACACACACACACACACATATGTATATGTGTGTGTGTGTGTGTGAATATATGTGTATGTATTTGTGTACATTTATATATGAATAAAACACAGAAGTGAGATGAGAGAATATTTTGTTCACAGCTGTTTCATAACTTTTTAGTTATATCATACATGTTACATCAACATTTAACATTTATAAAACACACATATAAATATATTTATATAAATGCATGTAAATAAGTGTGTACACACATATATACACAGGTGCTGAGAAGGATACTAATGGACCAATTCTCAGAATGATTTATTGTAATCTAAAACATCAACTCTCTTCTATTTATGTACATTCTCTCCACCTCTATCTTTGATCCTAGACCTTGCTTCTATATCTGGAACTTCTCTAGTTTTGGTAGTGATTCAGTTCTAAGAGCAAGGTCATCAGAGGGGCTCCCAGGAGCAGCCTGTCTTGAATTCCTCTGTTATTGTCTGGAGGATTACAATGAACAAGAAAGGGCTGAGGACTGATCCTTGGTGAACCCCTACTTGTACCTTGAATTCTTCATTGTACTCATTGCCAATCCTCACCTTACGGGTAGTGTCTCTGTACATGGCTTGTACAGCTGTCACTAACCACTCATCTATCCCTAGTTTTCACATTGACCAAGGGTTTAGCAGATTGGGTACAACAACAAAACTTACTCAAAAGCATGATCATTAATGGTATTGCTAGTGCAATGCCTGCTTCAGACACCTGCATAATGTTTGATTTGTTATGAAAAGCTAACACCTAAGCAAAGAATTTATTTGAAGAGGAAAGGCTTACTTAGACATCAGCTCTTTCTGTCATGCACACACTCACACTGTCATACACACATACACACTCACTTTTTCTCTCTCTCTCTCCTTTGCTCAAATATGTTTTTTCTTACAAGAAGAAATGAGTACTGGTTCCAGTTCAGTTTATTATATCCTTTCCTTACTACATAAACGAATAGTAATAGTTTATTTTTGAGAAACTTCTGTTTCTTCTATTTAGACAAGTAATATGGATCTTGGTCTCAATTTTATTGTAAATGGTATTATATTCATTTCATATATGTGCATGTACATGCACACACGCACACACACATGTAATTTTTGCCTTTGTTACTACTCTGTTTCATTTATTCATTTTGTGACACTGGCAATGAAAAGATATGAGAAAATCAGAGTAGTAACTAGAAAGTCTCAGCTTTAAATAAACAAATCAACTTTATGTGTATTGAATACTTTTTCCTCTAATTTTTGCATTCAGATTCATGTGTGTGTGTTCCTAAATCAGGCTCATTTCTCCTCTAGCTACATCAGTGGAACCTGAACTATTTTAGAAATAATGCAAAATTAACAGTGAAGAAAAAGAACATTCATTAAATATAATGAAACAAGGCCAAGGCTGTTGTCAGTAAATTATCTCCAGGAAATGATACGTAGCATATGGTGTTGATAGAGAAGTATGGTAGATTATCAGATGGATTAGTTTAACAGACAAGTGATTTAAATAAGTCCCTTGGGATTAATTAAGAAACAAAATATTAAAAAAATTTATGGCAAGAAGGATTTACGAAATTTAATAAATTCTACTCACAATTTACAACTATATTAAGTTTTAATATTAGCTCTTGCACTAATGTGTTTTTCCTCATCACAGCATGATTTTAATTATTTGAGATTTTAGCGTTGTAAACCCATTTCAGCTATTCGAGATTTGGAGTTGTTGCATTCATCTTGTTTTAAACAGATTTAAGCATTGATCCAATGTTTACTTCCTCTCAATGGCCAAGAGAATCTTGATTAATTAAAAATTTCTTGCCTGCTGCATTGTTTGTTAGCTCATACTTTATTAGTTATAGTGGATGTAGGCATGGCCAAGGGGTTTAGAAGTTCGCTTCCCAATCATGAGGTGCCAACTCCACTTCCACTGTATAGAATCTTTGACAGGTACCAAAAATATGTGTGCAGAAAAGACTCAGTGGAAACTGTGTTGAAGCTTTGAACCCATCAAATAGATTGTATCTGTGAATCACAAGTTCAGCATTATCATATATTGTATTATACTGATTTTGCCTGAATATTACATTAAGGTTATACATGTTTGTAGCCAACCACATTTTCTAACATATGAGTCAATGTAGTACATAGTGTAAACATGTAGTGTAAATATCATCACTGTCTTTCCAAATTCTGCTGTTCTTCTCATGGAATTTTGCTCCTCTAAAGTTGTCTTGGCATATAAATCAACCAACCATTTTGGCTGTAAATTTTGCACTGAAAATTTTGATTTCAACTTCTATGCCAGAAAATATGGTTCTCCACTGCTTGTGTGTTATCTTAATGAGTAATAGCTCAGTCAACTGAAGAACTGAGTACTCATTGTGGAAATGACAAATAGAAGATCTGCCATCATTGTTAGTTTTGAAAGACTTAGTCTTGGTTGTTTGTCTTTCATGTTGGAAGAGAAATGATGGCAGTCATAAACATTAATAACAGATGATCATAAAGAGGAATATCTTGAACATTAATCTCAATAGTCTTAGGGGATTCTGCAAGGGTCAAAGATACAGTCTCTGTCTTTAACCCTTTAGGGTTAAAATCGGTCTTATCTGGCCAAAATATTCTACATGCTTCTAATTCAGACCTGACAGATTTGATCTTTCATACCTACCATACAATGTTATTCTAAAAATAAAGAATCACATCATTAATATCTTGAAGCTACAAGATAATGCATAATTAATTCAAAACAATGTAAATAAATAAGTATTGTATAAGTATTCAAAGTAATCTGAAAGCTAAAAGGTTAAAACAAACCCTAAAAAAATTAATTAAAAAAGTTTAGGAATAGCATTACTATTTTCTTCCATCTACCTTTGCCCACCTGCCATACGCATGCATGCACACACACACACACACACACACACACACATACACACATACATTCCTAGGATGACTAGTTCATAGGAATATAATCAGCTTCTTAGAATAGAGAACTTTGCATGGAAATTCTTAATGCCATTTTGTTTCATTTTATACATTCTTAATTCCATTTCTTTCATTTATACATTCACAATGATATATAAACACTAATATAGTTCACCCAATGTCACGTGTACTCTAAATTTGTATATATATTGTGTGCGTGTGCTGTGTACATTGATGAGGGTTGGCTGAAATGACTCTGTGTGTTGAATGAAACTACCTTGTGGAATTTATTTTCATCCAGCTGATAACTTTTGGTTGACTTAGCTTTCAACAGCTATGTGGCATCCAAAGACTAAAATCAGTAAAAGATAAGAAAAGGGAAGTTGCAGCCAGGCTGCAATATGATTTCGACCAATTTCTCTGAAGTAAAGCCTATGCCGCACTCAACAAAACATGGTAATACTAATTTAATATGTATCGTTCACGTACAAAATTTTTATTTAAAAATGTAATAAAACGCCATCTGACATTTTGCAAGTATAGTGAAAAATCTCAGGAATCTCAGCTTTGATATTGTGGTGCTTGAAGGATATCCTAAGATGGTATGGGTATATAAGTGATGCATGTTTGCACATGCACACACATACACACCCGTGCACGCGCGCACACACACACACACACACACACACACACACACTCACTCACTCACTCACTCACTCACTCACTCACTCACATAGACAGCTTTACCTTATATAATCTTGCAAGGGACAAGGCAACTTCTCTCTGTCTCCCTCCCCCTCTGTCTTTCTCTCTGTCCCTCTCTCTATCTCTCTCTCTTTTTTTCTATCTATCTATCTCTAGTACTTGTGTCAGTAAAATGAACCCAGGCACTCTGCAAGTACTCTTTACTCTTTTCAGTCATTTGACTGCGGCCATGCTGGAGCTCCGCCTTTAGCCGAGCAAATCGACCCCAGGACTTATTCTTTGTAAGCCTAGTACTTATTCTATCGGTCTCTTTTGCCGAACCGTTAAGTTACAGGGACGTAAACACACCAGCATCGGTTGTCAAGCAAAGTTGGGGGGACAAACACAGACACACAAACATACACACACACATACATATATATATATATATATATATATATATATATATATATATACGACAGGCTTCTTTCAGTTTCCGTCTACCAAATCCACTCAGAAAGCTTTGGTTGGCCCGAGGCTATAGTAGAAGACACTTGCCCAAGGTGCCATGCAGTGGGACTGAGCCCAGAATCATGTGGCTGGTAAGCAAGCTACTTACCACACAGCCACTCCTGCGCCTGTAGTTGACTTTTGAAGAGAAACCCAGCCATAAACTACCATGGCAAAGTGGATTGTGTAAGACATGGTCTTTTGAACCCTCTAAAAGGGCAGTAACTCCAAATAAGACTTGGCTTGAACCATACTTAAATGGAAAAAGGAAATAAAGTGTTGGTGCTAGTGTTAGCGTCAGTTGTTGTGGCCTCTAGATTATTTGGATGTAATTGAAAAGGCCTAATTTAAATCAATTTAATTATATTGTATTTGTTGATATCCCCAACGTTAATGTTACACTGCGATATAATGGTTAATTTCAAGATAAATGAAATTATGAAAGATCAGTGGAATTGTGTTGCTACTTACATTCAACTATATTGATCTATTTATTTGAAATGTGCCTTTTAATAGTGGTTGCTTGAAATGTGTGCATTTATATGCATGTGTGCAAACATATATATATATATATATATATATATATATATATATATATATAATACAAAGAATATATATACATGTATACACACATATATGTACATACTTACATCTACATGTGTATATACATGCATATCAGGGTACAGGACATTAGAACAATAAACTACAGACAACGGAACGAACACATAGGAAAACGGAAAGCCCCTTGGAATATCCCTTCATCAGCTGTCTCTATTCTATCTAGACGTTTCGAAGACCAGACAGGACGTACTCTAGAATAGTCTCTTCCTGAGTAGTGGATCAACCAACTACACAGAGGATTCCAAGGTGGCAAACACAAACCAAGACAGGAAAAAATGGACAGTGAAAACAACATTCAAAAGCCGTACGGCCAAATGCAAATCTGAGGTAGAACGCTAGTAGTTCCTCTTGCCTTCACAGCGGCTGGAGTGAAAAGAAAGCTGACCACAGGTCACAGGAGAGCAGAGAGGATGGTGGAGGGAGGAAATGGAACAAGGAGGAAGGGACAGAAGCAGTGAAGTAGAGGCCAGGACAGAAGGGTAGATAGGAAGATAGAGGAAGACAGATAGATAAATAGATAGAGAGGATGGTGGAGGGAGGAAGTGGAACAAGGAGGAAGGGACAGAAGGGTATAGCAGTGAAGTAGAGGCCAGGACAGAGGTATAGATAGAAAGATGGAGGAAGACAGATAGATAAATAGATAGAAAGATAGATAGATAGATAGACAGATAGATAGATAGATAGATAGATAGAAAGATAGTCACGTCAGAATAATAGTAGACTTACTTGTAAAATAGGACGTGTGCGTTCAATAATGTAATAATACAAAATATATATATATATATACACACACACACACACATATATACACAAGCATACATACAGACACATAAATGTACATTCAGGCTCACGCACATACGGTTTGTTAGTAGGACAGCTAATCTGCTGATGGTGTATGGTTACAAAGTTTTTTGTGATCCTATGATAGGAGATAATGCAGTTAGTTTGTCCAGTGAAAGCTGGAATTTCAATATGATGGATAAAATTGGCTGCATAATTATAGTCTTACTCAGAGCATGAATATGAAGGAAGCTCTGTAAATATGGTTCAAATCTTGGGATACGATTTTTTTTTGTCTATCATAGGCTACATATTTTAACCCTTTAGCATTCACATTACTCTGTCGAATATAATACGTATTCATTCACATTGATTTGAATTAATCATGCATTATCTTGTAGCTTTGAAACTTCACTTATGTGATTGTGTATGTTTAGAATGACATTGTTGTATAGGTGTGAGAGGCCAGATCCAGCCAGTTTGATTATTAAACAGGTTGTCAATTTGGTATCAGATATGGCCAGTTTAAATGCTAACACATTAAATATTCTACAGGCAAAACTTGTCATTAGAGATACAGGCTTGGGTGTACAGTTAAGAAGTTTGCTTCACAACTATGTGGTTTCAAGTTCAGTCCCATTGCACAGCACCTTGGGCAAGTATCTCCTATCATAATCTGAGAAAAGAAAAATTCTGATGTAACACCTGCAATTTTATTAGCATTCGATGGTGTTGACTAGTTCATTTGAGTTAATAGCTTAGTGAGACTGGTTCTGTGCAAGGCCTTTCTTCATTTTAAAAAGGTTCACGCACATGCATCTATTAGGTGTTGCATATTATGACTGCTCATAGCTGAAAAAAACAAAATACTCAACGAAGAATTCCATGATGGAATGAAGGCATATGTCAAGGTGTGTGCAACACTCTCTGAACACCTGCTGCAAGAGGTACTCATCATTGCTATATGTGTGTGAAATGGTGTAGGTTTCTAGCAGGCATGAAAAGCCACATCTGTGCTGCTTTAAGAGAACAATCAAACAAGTTGCAACCCTCATATGTATAAATGTATGTATGATTGTCTATATATAAATATGTATGTATGTATGTTTGCATGCATGTGTGTATGTGTATACACACATACACATGCACACACACATCCATCTATTTCTGGAAATCTGACATATATACATTTATATGTATGTACCTCTGTGTTTGTGCTCCCCACAATTATCGATTTGTTTATATCCCCATAATTTAGTGGTTCAGCAAAAGGGAGTAATAGAATAGTCACTGGACTAAAGAAAATAATAGTAAATAAGTACTGTGGTTAATTTGATTGACTAAATTTTTGAGCTGGTACTCCAGCATGATCACATGACTAAATTTTTGAGCTGTTACCCCAGCATGATCACACTCCAGTGACTGAAACAAGACAAAGGATAAAAATGTTAGTTATCTTTTTATAGCTAATTACTCTACATATTCTGATATATACTCTCAGTTATAAGCATGGAATAATATCAGTATGATGCTGGAATATTTGTTGGTTGTTGTGTGCCTAAGAAATCTGTAATCTTCACTTCACGATATACATAGAAAAAAATTTATCTGAATTGTTTGTGCTACAGCCTTACATACATGTATATATGTATTAAAAAATTTTAATTTTGGTCATCGAGTTACCGAAGGTTTTGTATCCACAAAAGCCACAACTTTGTGAACAGCTTGTCAGGCTCTTTACAAAGACAAAAAGGTTAAACTTTCTACCATGCGGACTTGACAAAATGCTCAGGTATCGAGATTTAACAGCTAACATATAAAAACCTGGCACGTTAAATAGTTGTAAAGAAGTTTTCTCTAAATGTGTCCATTTCAAGTGCTTCTCACTGGAAAATTACTGGTTAGACTATTCCGGGTCCATAAGGGGTTTTTTTATCCTCTGGTCCAGGGCAGATAACCCATTTTCATTAGCGTTTTTATATATTAGCTGTTATATCTCAATATCTGAGTGTTTCCTCACGACGTGTGGTAGAAAGTTTAAGTTTTTTGTCTTTGTATAGAGTCTGACAAGCTGTCCACTAGGCTGTGGCTTTCGAGGATATGAAACCTTTAGTAACTTTATGACCAGAATTTAACATTTTGTTTTAATAATTACAGCTCTATTCTTTAGAGTGTGCTTCCTCTCTGATATATGTTTTATTGACTATATATATATGAAAAATATTGAGAAAAAGTTCAAAATGTATAAAATTTTTCATTAATATACATATATTGTGCAATTAAAACAAGTGGAGAATGAAACCTGTTAAAGGGTAGATAAACACTGTAGAGTCAATGGCCATCAGGCAGATGGGAGTGAGAGAACCCTAGTCTTTCTTTAGACATTGCTCTAAGAAAAGAAAAATTCTGATGTAACACCTGCAATTTTATTAGCATTCGATGATGTTGACTAGTTCATTTGAGTTAATTGCTTAGTGAGACTGGTTCTGTGCAAGGCCTTTCTTCATTTTAAAAAGGTTCACGCACATGCATCTATTAGGTGTTGCATGTTATGACTGCTCATAGCTGAAAAAAACAAAATACTCAACGAAGAATTCCATGATGGAATGAAGGCATATGTCAAGGTGTGTGCAACACTCTCTGAACACCTGCTGCAAGAGGTACTCATCATTGCTATATGTGTGTGAAATGGTGTAGGTTTCTAGCAGGCATGAAAAGCCACATCTGTGCTGCTTTAAGAGAACAATCAAACAAGTTGCAACCCTCATATGTACAAATGTATGTATGAGTGTCTATATATAAATATGTATGTATGTATGTTTGCATGCATGTGTGTATGTGTATACACACATACACATGCACACACACATCCAGAAGAATATGTACTCAACACCATGATATAATATTTTCAAGCTAATCCAGTTGACTGTTAGTCTAAAATTTCCCTGACTACCAGTCAGTTCCCTGGGCAGTATAAACTGCATAAACGAACAGAACATACCTGCTATGTTCTCAACAGCCCACCTTTCAAGAACCTGTAATTTCCAGTCATATGACCAGAAATTATACTGTCGCCCCATTCATTACCCATCAATAACCTCCTTTCCCCTTTCACAACTATGATGCTTTTTCCTGCTGAATCATGGCTAAAGCTTGTATCTATTGTAATGCAGCAGCCAGCCTGCTCACCATACACTTCTGTCTATCTATCATTTAATTAATTATATGCTCCTACACATCTATCATTACAAGAAGTGGTCTGTTTAACTTTTCTACTTTATACTGACTGATGAACTAATTGGAAATCAGGGAAATTCCACTATAACAGTCTATTGAATCAACTAAAATAAATTGTGTGTGTATTTATTAAGATGTAGTAGTTTAAAATAAAATAATGGTAGTCTAACATAATGTGTAACCACTTTTACTAGAAATGAAATGCAGTAGTTAGCTGGATATGAAAAAATGGTAACAGGATCACCATTTATTCGATTGATCACTAAATAGAATTCTTTGTTATAGTGTTTAAGAAACGAAGTTTCTTTAGCAAGAAATTGTAATGTCAAATGGAAAAAGTAAGTGGGAACATTCTCTTGTATAAAAGCTTCTTTTAATTTAACAGGCTTCCTTTGACTTTGTTGTGTTGAAAGCTGAGATAGCAACAGTAACTAATATTGCTTTTTCTTATACAATAGTCTTCTATTATGGAAGTACTGTGGAATAATATACAACATTACATCAGGTTTCTTTCCAGAGATTTCAGTAACTTTGAATTGACATAAACATCTGTATGAATATATGACTTGTATGTGTATGTGAGAGAGAGAGATAGATAGAGAGAGAGAACTGTTAAGGAGAGATTGTTTGCTAATGCTCTGCACACTGTCTTTACTAAAGCTCTCTCACACACTGTCTTGCAACACAAAGTGTTTCGTATTGCAAGACAATGTGTGAGAGAGAATCGTGATGTCATTGGAGAGAAATGTGTCTGCATGGATGATGGCTCATTTGCATTTAATGAGGCTGCAAAGAGAGAGATTTGGAGACACCACTATGAAAGGTTACTAAATGAAGAGAATGAATGGGAGAAAGAGAGTCTGCCAAATGTCGACCCAACAGAGGGACCAGCTATCTGAATTGACAGTACCTTAGTAGATAAAGCAATTAAGGGTATGAAGACAGGGAAAGCCTCCAGCCCATCAGGAATCACTGAAGAGATGCTTAAAATATCTGGCAGTGTAGGTTGTAGTCTAGTCACCTGTATAGCCAACCAGGTGATACATGAAGGAGTCATACCCAATGACTGGTGTAACAGCACCATAGTCAACTGCTACAAAGGTAAAGGTGATGCTTTAGATACAAATAATTACAGAGGTATCAAGTTGTTGGATGAGGTAATGACAGTCATGGAGAGGGTCATAGCCCAACTAATTAGGAAGAGAGTTGCTTTAGATGAGATGCAGTTTGGGATTGTGCCAGGGATAAGTACTACTGATGCTATATTTCTGGTAAGACAGCTGCAGAAGAAATATCTAGCCAAGGATAAACCTCTGTACTTAGCTTTCATTGACAGTCCTCAATCAAACCGTCCAACCCATGTCAGCATGGAAAGCGGATATTAAACGATGATGATGATGATATATGCTGCAATAGTTATGATGGCAGACTGTAAATCTATTTAACTTAGACTGGTATATTTAAATTTAAGCCAAAATATGTTTGAATTTTTAGTACTTTGTTAAACAAGATTGCAAAACAACTAGATTATTGAAGAACCAATCTAACAGAAAGACATCAAAATAACCATATAGAGGTATCAAAGTGAAGTCATAGAAAACTAATGAAAAAGTGGCTGGAATTTTCAAATTCATTGATTGCTGTATGTTGACTGTAGTTGGATAATTCCATGGATCAGTTGATTTGTCTGTAAAACAACAACTGAAGAGTTGATGTTGAAAAAATTCATGTACTTCTTGAATCTTGAAAGAAATTTGCTGCATTGCTTGTTGTTGTAGAACATAAATGAGCTTTGAAATAATAGAAATAAAACAAAAAATATGGTAGAACAGGGGAAAATTTTCTGATGTCATGATTGTTATGGTTTTTATGTTGATGAGGTTTATTACAGTTGAGGAGAAGTTTTTTTTTCCATTAAGTATTCCTTGCAAATTTAGATAAAACATAAGTTGTGGAGTTGATGACACGGTGACCTTCTCACATGAGTCAAAATGACAAAAATTCCAAATATTATTTGCTAAACCACTGAAGTGATAACTCTTGTTGTAACATCTGTAGATAGATTGATGACAGTTGGTTGTGATGTTGATATTATTTTATTTTAGATCAACCTAGAGTGAATAAAGCCATGATCAAACAATTGCGACCATCCTATTGATATATGTGTGTGCATGTATATATATACATATATATATATATATATATATATATATATATATATATACATAACAAGCAACATCATGAATTATTCATCATGCTGATTGTTGGATAGGTCATCATCAGAGTTTTACCTTGCCTTTTTATACCTCTTTAAAATGTTAATGAAAGATTTATGCTATGATGTAATCTATGAATACATCAATAAAGTTCTATCGAAACAGCTGTAGTAAATTTTAAATGTCATTTGTGTCCTTTTTAAACCTATATCCCACTTAAACCAACCCTAATCTGGATCTACAGTTTAAATTGGATTTGATACTTACATATCAATATATCTGCAGCATACTACTGATATGTGATACCTCATGGTTGTTTTACCACACTGTGAACCCTGTGCTAAAATACCTAGTCAATTCTGACATCTTACATGTTGATGCACCTAGATTCTGATGAATCTTATGACTGATTAATGTGTGTGTGTGTGTGTGTGTGTGTGTGTGTGTGTGTGTGTGTGTGTCCTCTCTATCTTTAATTACTTGAAGTCCTCCTGTAAGGAAGGAGCTGGTTTCCAACAAAGATACAAAGCTCCAAAGCTGGAATGTAGAAACAAAGTGTTCTTTTTGATTTTATTTGCTGTTTTGTTTTTAATCTTTTTTTAATTCTTTGTTTTTAATCTTTTATAATTTCTTGGCCGTACCTTTTTTCTTAGGTATAATTAGCTTTTTGTTTGCATTTTATATAAAGAGAAATGTTTAGTTTTTTTTTTTTGGGGGGGGGGGGGTCAGGTTCCCTTATTATGCATAACAGTTTGCCTTTAGAGCTTCCAACTATTTTTATAGATTAACTACAATTACTTAAAAATAGTTATCTCTTTCTATTAAGTACAATCCTCTCTGTGTATACAGTAAATATATCTCAGCTTTAGGAAGTTGAGTTCAGAATTTAGTGAGTAATATTTTTTTTTTCATCTAGGCTCAGTAGATTGATAGACTTTCAATGTATCACATTGAGATTGTAGTTTATGACAAGGACAGCTACTTTGCTTGTGTCTATGATAATATTTCTTAGAATGAGTTTAAGTTTTGATATTATATTGCTTAGGATTTTGAAATTGCATTCATTTCTATATTCTATAAGTTACATGTTTTCCTACTATATGAGCTGTTGTTTTAGATTTCCGTTTTCAATATCTAAATCTAAATTGATATTTCAAGTTTTATTAATTAATTTGCTGCTTTTTAATTCAAAACTATTTGATATAACTGCAAATTCCACTTAAATCTGTTTTGGTTGAGTCTCCAGATAGTGTATATTTCTTAAGCATTCATAATACACTGTCAAATGTAATACTTATTTATTGACGTTCTTTTGAATTAATCATGTATTATCTTGTGGCTTTGAAATTTCAATTATGAGATTGCTTATTTTTACAATGACATTGTAGGGTAGGTGTGAGAAGCTAGATGTGGCCAGTGTGAATATAAACAGGTTGAATATTTTGGCCAAACATAGCCAATTGAAATATGCAAAGGGGTTAAATATAGCTGCTATGTCAGATATTATCAGTAACATTTGTTGGTTTGATTCATTAAATTTGTTCGTAGAATCAGAGCTAAACTTATGTAGTGGGAATAAGGAGGATACTTGAAAAGTTTCATCTTTATGAGAATATGATTATTATTATTATCATCATCATCCTCATCATCATTATTATTATTATTATTATCTCTTTATTTTACAATAGTTTGGATCTTTGGCAATATTTCTTTCTTATTTCATTTTATTTCACTTCATTTCATCATCTACTTTTAAGTACAAATATGAATTTTTCTGTTCTAATTCTCCAGTTCTAATGACTAATTCTCAACTATTGACTTATATTTGGATTGATGTGTTTATGTACAATGTCATTACTATCCAAAAATTCTCTTAAAGTATTCTCTGCAATCAATTCCTACTTAGCTTAGATTTTTATTCTTGTTGTGTTGTCTTTAATAATTATTCAGTTTATCCACAGCTGTCCAATATACTCACGTATCTTTTCCTTTAATACATGGATTTATGATAGGCTGAAAGCCTATATACATCAGGGCTATGTATATTCTTGGCTAATTGGTTATTGTTTTTCCTTATTTTATTTATTTATTTTCTTTAGGATTAATGTTTTTTTCCTTTTCCTAGAATCAGCTTGGTGTCCCTTTAGTCTTGTGATTCTTTATAATCTCAAACATTCCACAGAATTACTCAATATATCTCTTATACACACTTTTCCAGGCTATGAAAATCATAACCAACACTAGACTTCAAAATATGCTAATAACTAGGTTTTTACTTTACCTATGGATAAACAGGAATGAAATATGAAAGAAAAATCATAAGAAGCCCATCGTATGTGTGTGAGTGTGTTTATCCTCCCCCTATCACCACTTGACAATAAGTACTAAGCTTAAAAATAATAATTCCTGGGGTCAATTTGTTTGACTAAGACCCTTCAAGGTGGTGCTCCAGCATGGCTGCAGTCAAATGACTGAAACAAGTAGAAAAATAAAAGGAATATATATACACACACACACATATAGGAAACAACACTAGAGATCAAGTCCCTTAACTCTTATATAAGAACCTCTGCTCTAGTAATTCATTGAATGCTGTTGCTATAGATTTGTGTATACTGCAAGCTTTATCAATTCTGGAAGCCTGCCAGTTGTTACTTGTTAGTAAACCATCTCCAATATCTTGGATTTGCATTGCAGTTGAAGTTCTACTACAATTATTTCAGTAAATGTTCCATGTACATGAATCTGATGGAAGAGCCCTCATGTTTTCCAAAGCATGTTATTTGAAATTCTTTACCAAAATAAGTTGTTTCCATTTTTTTTTAAGGTTCTATTTTCCTTTTGAATCTCTATTGCATTTGTTTGTTTTTTCTTCCATATTAGACACCTTTCTGCTTTGCAGGATAAAGCTAAATCTTTTCTCTTTTTGCTCCTTTTCTATTCTATATTTCGTCTTGTGTAGTTTTTGGTGTGTATGCATTGTAAGCGGAGTGTGACTTATTGTATTAGGGTCAAGTTTGGTTTCCCTTGATACATCCATTTACTGAGAAAATTAGGTTATTTAGCATATTGGTGTTTTGGTTTACTTCTGTAGAAAATATTTTTTCGAAAGGTTTTGTTGTATTTGGCTACATTTCCCATAGATGTTTGTTCATTCATTGTTTATGGAGTTATTTCTATTGATCCATATCGATTGATTTCTTTGTGGTCAGTTCTTCTATTTTCATAATCATTTCTGTTAGGTTCCCTCATTGTTGACTTTGCTTTTTCTGTCGTCCTTGTAGCTGTTTTTAGTGTTGTTGCTTCTGTTTAGCCCATGGTCAAACCTTTTTGAGCAGAACTATGTTCAAGTGCATTCCAGCCATGCCTGTTCCATCTTTTTAAAGTTATGCAGCACTACATTATTTAATTGTTATCTGAGAGTGAATTTACATACTATTTCTAGCAGATCAAATGACCAGGTAGAGGGTCTTTCTCCTGTTTCTTATCTGTGAAGTGAAGAGTATGTATAGTATAGCTGAGTATTTCAATGACTATTTCCAATGAGTCTTTCTTTGGCTTTTTTGTTATATTTTTTCTTTTGTTATCTGTTTTGTAGTGATGTTCTTTTCATGTGTGGTCATTTTAGTTGCGCTATTTTCAGATCTTGCTTCACACAAAACACACAAGAGGTTCATCTATTTTGTGTTTGTCATGTTTTGTTGTATTGCTTTTATAGGTTCATAGGGTATTATCTATTCCTTTGTGTGGTCAATTTTTCTTTCTTTCTGTGATTTTCAGTGAACATTCTTTCTAAAAGTTATTTTGTCTTTCTTCTATGGATAGTTTTTATTATTTATTACATTAGTATATTATTATCAGTATATCAGTATGTTTTATTATTATTATTTTATTTCATGCCTATTTGAGATATTTCCCTTATTTTCAAATCATTCTAAGAAACTAGGGATTTGGAATCTAGGATTATTGTTTGTGTGACTAGACCAAGTTCTGAAAGATTGGAAATTGTGTTAGCACAATTCACAAAAAAGAAAAAAGTCTGGTGAACATCAATGAGAATGCCAATGCTGATTCCCATTGTTTAATATATATACACATAGATCTGTTAATGTATTTTAGTCGAGTTGTTGTCTTTCATCTACTATTTTGTTCTTCAAATCTCATACATTACTTTTATAGTGCCTGTGAGTACTACATATAGTCTGGACATGTATAGGTATAATTCTATGTTCTACAATTCCCATGTGCTTTTCAGTTTATTTTGGCACATACTATATGTGTGTGTATATGTATACAATTTTTTTTCTTTGTCAAAGATTAACCACTTGAGTGGGTATTGCTTCTGATACTCATATTTCATGCACTTGCTAGTATGATTATATTAAACTCACACAACAACATTCCTCATGAATCATGGGTCACTAGGCATTGTTTTTATTGATTGCTGCTGTTTGTACTGTTAGTTATGGTTGATATGTTGTGACACTTTGGTTTTGTTTTAAGTTAGCTCACTTTATTTATGTGTCTTAGTCTTTGTTGTTGTTTGTTTTCTTTTGTGATTACCCATTGTTTATTATTACTACTAGCTGTATACTTTGTATATAATCAAGACAAGCAAGGCTAGCCTTCTTTGTCTTTAGTTATACAAAATAAATACTAAATATAATTACAAGGAGATACACTAACATTATTTTCTAATTAGTTTGTTAAATTTGCTTTGGATCAATAGTGTTATTTTTTTCTTTTATTCTTTTTCTACAGATTATTATGTTGCCTCTTCTAGTCATTCACTTTTTCAGAACAATGGATTTGTAGAAGTGGATTAGCAGAGTTTCTAACAAAGTACTTCATTGTATTTCGTTAAGTTTCTTTATTCACTGAACTCAACTTTGATTTTCATCCTTCTGTAAGTTGATAAAACTAAGTCCCAATTAAGAACAGGTTCATTTGTTGCTCTCTGTCCTTCAAATTTCTGGCCTATGTTTGGAAACATTAGTATTATTCTTATTATTAAGGTGGCAAGCTGGCGGAACCATTAGCATGCTGGACAAAATGATTAGCAGCATTTCATCCATCTTCACATACTGGTCTCATAAGTACCTGTCAAGCACTGCGGTCAACATAATCAACTCACCCTTCTCCCCAAATCCCGTGTCTTGTGCTTATAGTAGATTGAATCATTATTATTATTATTATTATATGAAAACTCACAGCTTATTTTGCTGGGTATGATGGAAAGTGTCAGCTGTCCACAGCCAGCAGACTAAGGTGACATTTGTCTGCTGGTCAACTTCAAGAACCCTGTGAAGAATTCTGTTTTTTGTAGGTGTTCTACCTTCATACTCACACCAATCTTTTTCAGCCAAGCTGGTAGTTGAGTGCTGATATTTCCAAGTGCACCAATTGCTATTGGTGTCTTTGACAACAACTTTCATATTTCCCACTTTAAATCATCTTAGTTGTTTATTTTTTCTTCTTCTTTCACATTGATCCTGTTGTCACCAGGACATGCTATATTGATAATCATACATGTTCTATCATTTTTATTCACCACAACCATGACCGGTTTTCTATATCTGGTCAGGTGATCACACTGGATCATTAAATCACATAGGATTATGTAATTCTCATTCTCAGTGACTCCTTCTAGAGTTTGCTCATACCATGTCTTTGCTATTTGTAGGCTGTGATTTCCACAGAGCTCCCAATTGGTCATTCTTGCCACATTGTTATGGCATCATTTGTATTTGCATTGTACTAATTTTGGACATTTGCTAACGATGTGCAATTCTGTTTCACCCCTCTCACCACACATTCTGCATTTGTCACTATCTATATTATTACTATTATTGTTATTATTATTATTATCATTGCATTTGCACAGCATCTAATGCTGGAAATGTACTACAGTGTCAGCTGTTCACTACCAGTGAACTAAGGTAACACTCCTTATTTTTCAAGAACCTTCCGGAGTATTCGAGCAGTTCCAAGCAGTGCTGTTTTCTGCAAGTGCTCCATCCTTATTTGTTCCATGTACTTCTCAAGATTTTTCCTCACTATTCCCAAGGCTCCAACAATTATTGGTACTACTACCACCTTTTTCATGGACCACAACTGCTTAACCTCCCAAGCTAACCTGTCATATCTATCTGCTTTTCTTTCTTCCTTATCGCATACCTTGTGGTCAGGTGGGCATGCTATAACTATGATCCAGCATAGTTTGGTTTCTTTCTCAAAGAAGACTATGTCTGGATTCCTATTCTTTATCCCATGGTTGCACTGAATCAAAATTCCGCAGGATCTTTGCATTATCATTTTTGATGTTGCCTTCGGGTTTATGGTTGTACCAATTTTTTGCTCTGTCAAGTCCATACTTGTTGCAAAGTGTCCAATGGACAAGCCTTGCTATATTGTTGTGGCATCTCTTATATCCCTTCTGGGTTAGTAGCATATATTGACTGGTAATTTGCCATACGGTTTCACCATTCTGTCCACTAATTCTGCACTTATCACTTTCTGATGTGTTTTCTATTCTGTATTTTATATAACTTCTTCTTCTTCTTCCCCCTTATCATTATTATTATTATTATAAGAATAGAAAGGTGATGGATTGGCTGAATTGTTAAAGTGTCAGGCAAGTTCCGTGTGGTATTACTTTTTGCTCTTTGCTTTCATTTTTTATCGAGGACAACTTTGTCTTTCATCCCACCAGGGTTGACAAAGTAAAGTACAGTAGTACCTCGGTTTTCAAGCAACTTTGATCATGAATACATCATGCTTTATATATATATATATATATATATATATATATATAGATAGATAGATAGATATAGCATGATTTATTCATGATCAGAGGCATTCGTAAACCAAGGTGCTACTGTATTAAAAGAATATGAGAAAGACAGGAGATGAAGTACGATTCATTTGTGATGAGAGTTGTTCAAAAACCTAGGTTCTACTGTACTTATTGGTGTAGATATAATTAATCACTCCCCTCAAGATTGTTGGTTTTGTGCCTAAATTAGAATGTATTATTAAGAACACAAAGGTGGTGAACTGAAAATTTTGCTTGAATGTTGGACAAAATGTCTTGTGTTATTTATTTTTTATATTCTGAGTTCAAATCAGGCTAGAGTTAACTTTGCCTCTCCTTGTTTCTGGGTTATTGAAATAAAATATCAGTTAAATGCTAGGTTCAATTCAATCATCTGTTCCACGCTATCACAAAATTCTAGCATTCTTTTCTTATGCTCATGTTAAAAAATAGTTATTATTTAATATATGATAGAAAGTTTTTTTTTTTATAAGGTAATAATATTTTGCATTCTGTTTGCATAAACCTCAATTAGAAATGTGATAAAGTTTGTCTACTTACTACTTAACTTCACAACTGTCTACTTTAATAATGCAAATTAATCTTACATTCTTGAATCTCAGACATAGTAATCAATATATATATTCTAAGAACTTTTCAACATATTTGAATAACTTCATAAAGATATTAAAAAAAAAAATACATGGAGATCTATAGCAACAAAGAACTACTACTACTACTCCTACTTTGTCTTCATGTTAATTTCTTGTCTCATTGAAGTAGTTCTGATTTTATTTCAAGTTTAAACATTAATTTCTCTCCTCCCCTTGTGTCTAAATCTTCTTTTAGTTTATGTCATTTTAAGTTTTTATGTCAGCCATTATTCTGATCATGACTTCCTTGTTATTATATCTTTGCCACTTAGAATTATCATCATAGTTATTGTAGTTTCACCACATCACATTGTTATAAACAGTAATATGTCTACCAACATATATGTATGTGTGTGTGTGTGTGTGTAGTATGTATATATATATATATATATATATATATAAAACATGTCTACATACATGTATGTATGTGTGTACATAAGCATGTATGTGTCCAAACACACACAGACACACACACACACACACACACACACACACATATCTATATATAGATGGCGTGGAGGTGTGGTAAGAAGTTTGCTTCCCAACTACATGGTTCTGGGTTCAGTCCCACTGTATAGCACATTGAGCAAGTGTCTTCTCCTATAGCCTCAGGCTTGTGGGTGGATTTGGTAGATGGAAACTGAAATCCCATTGTGTGTGTGTGTGTGTGTGTGTGTGTGTGTGTGTGTGTGTGTATACATACACATATACGTATGTGTGAAGGTAAGTGTGCCTTTGTGCCTGTGTTTGTTCCCCCACCACTGTTTGACAACCAGGTGCTGGTGTGTTTAGACTCCTGTAACTTAGCAATTCAACAAAATAGACCAATAGAGTAAGTATCAGACTTTGAAAAAAAAATTCTGGAGTTGATACAGCCAACTAAAATTTCAAGGCGATGGCCCAGAATGGCCACAGTCAAATGACTGAAACAAGTAAAAGATGTGTGTGTATATATATACACATATATATATATATATATATATATATATATATATATAATTTGGGTACTATGAAGCACCAGTTTTCCTAAAAATGGGTTCATGAGAAATCTTGCAGGGGTAAGATACAGTTCTTATTCACTTAGATTTCTTTTTCCATCATGTCTGTAGAAAATTTAGTGATGCTTACAGTGGCTTCAGAGTTTTTTATGACTCCCACTGATAGTACCCAAATTATATATATATATATGGAGATGTACTTGCATAGCAAGTGACCTGATCTGAGATCGTGTGCTGGAACGAAAACAATTGCAGCGTGGAAGGTGTTTATAAGCCATTTAAAATAATACACAAAATCCGTTAGATTCACTTCAACATTTAAATTTAATTTGTCAAAATATTTTCTTCGCTTTGAGACCGCGACCTGTTCACTGACAAAATTCTGTGCTGCACAGAATTTTGAGACCGCGACCTGTTCACTGACAAAACTCTGTGCTGCACAGAATTTTGTCAGTGAACAGGTCGCAGTCTCAAAGCGAAGAAAATATTTTGACAAATTAAATTTAAATGATAAAGTGAATCTAACGGATTTTGTGTATTATTTTAAATGGCTGCAATTGTTATATATATATATATATATATATATAGTTATTAATTTGCCAATATGGTTTTATACTTCCAGTCACTAATATTATTTCTTTTGAATATTAATGTTCTCTTATATATTTATATATACATATATAAAAGGTATTGGTATCTAGAAGACCCAAGGGGTGGCAGGTAACACTAAGTAAGTGCTATGGACAGACTGTAGTTAAACTCTTGGTTTGATAGTGATACGGGTGATGAGTTTAATGTGGGTCTTGTATTAGCAAGACCCACGTTAAACATGTATATATGACACACATACTTATATACATATATAAAGTGTGTCTGTAAATGAATATGTATATAAGTATAAATATATACAATTCATTGAGTAGAATATTTGGCTTCACAGTCATTCACATGGTTTTTTGTCACATTAGGCAACAATACCCAGTATTTAAGAAATATAAATAAGCAGTGTACCCCCAGTGCAATGTAGGTAAGTTCAGCTAAGTTTGAAAGGTTGCTAGATGCAAAAAAAAATTGGCCAGGCTGGAACATAGAGAATTATAATTAATAACCAAATATTGTGATTCTTAAAAATGATTTTGACATTGGATACCCTGTCTAATTTTCATTGTTTTGAAAAAATGGACACATGTCATTCTTGAAATGATTGAGGGATTAAGTTCCTTTTCAAATTTGTATTGTTCCATATTATTTTCATTGAATCATATTACCTTGTAACAAAATATTTTCATACTCTTATGTCAATTAAAGAAATAATTTCATCGTCATCATCATTATAATCATCGTTGTGTTTATATTTGGCATTGTGCCATTATAAAAATTCATTATTTTAATTCTATCATTGCAGTTCTTGTTTATTGTTGGTGATGTTTACAATGCATCGGAAACATGTAATTTATTATTCATTGATGAATGATTCCTAAAAATTCTGCATGGTTTGATAAATAAATACAACACTAATAAGTTATGTTCCAATTACAAAAAATACTCTCCCATAGCTTCCCATCCATTTTTATTTCTTCCTAAAAATACTCTCTTGATATTTTACAATTTTTCATTCAGTCATTTATTTATTTATTTATTTGTTGTCGTCTGCTCCAAATATATCTATAGAATTCATTCATATAATCATTACCAATGCTCTAACTATATCTTTTCATATCTTCTTTTGAGCCCAAAATGGTAATTTTACGGGTTGCTCAACCATGTAGAAATAGCAGCTTAATCTCCCTCAGATCACATTAACATTTTATCAGAAAGGAGGAAGGTCACATGGGATAATTTAGACCTAGATATAATTTGCCTGAACCAGAAAAAGACAGGAAGATCATGTCTAAGCTGCCTTTGATCACAGTTAGGCAACTTCTTAGTCATAGCTCTCTACAGACACATGGACCCTTAACATGTACCCTTAACATGTACCCTTAACATGTACCCTTAACTCAGGGAAATTCAGCATGACACAGAGTGTGACAAGGCTGGCCCTTTGAAATACATGTACAACAGAAACTGGAAGAAAGAGTGAGAGAAAGCTGTGGTGAAAGAGTACAGTAGGGTTCGCCACCACCCCCTGGCAGAGCCTTGTGGAGCTTTAGGTGTTTTTGCTCAATAAACACTCACAACGCCTGGTCTGAGAATTGAAACCCCAATCTTACAACCCCGAGTCCACTGCCATAACCACTGAGCCATTGTGCCTCCACATATATGTATATATATATATGTGTGTATTTATATATATGTGTGTGTGTTTGTGTGTGTGTGTATATATGTGTGTGTGTGTATATATATGTGTGTGTGTTTGTGTGTGTGTGTATATATGTGTGTGTGTGTATATATATATATATATGTATATATGTATGTGTATATATATATATATATATATATATATATATATATATATGTGTGTGTGTGTGTGTGTGTGTGTGTGTGTGCATAAATGGAATCTGGACAAATTTCTTTAAGGAACACCAGATAAGCCACCTATACCTGGTTACAATTCACTCAACAAGTATTTCTTATTCGCATGGACCATAATACCACAAAACTTGACTTCAAATGGATTTAGGTAATCCTATAAGGTGTTACTATTAGGTTAGATATGGCCTGGACCAATCTTTGGTCGAAACATGGTAGAGCTGACCATGTATGGACCAAAGGAAACCACGGACATGCAGCCTACAAGAAACTCTCAGAATCTTTCCAGCTTGAATTTCCATAAGGCAAACTGGAAACAAATTGAGAAAGAGATCCTCAAACAAAACTGGCCTAAATGTCTCTCTTCACCGGACAATAAACATGAAACTTCAACAATTCATATCTGTAATGCAAGCCTGGCAAGAAAGGCCACTGTACACAAGAACAAAATCCTCAGGGAGAGGAAAATTCTTGTGAGACGGCATACAAAAGTTTCAAATCGCCTAAACAAATTGAAAGCAGTGAAATGTCCCGTCTGAAAATACAACTGCTGGAGATTGAAATAAATCTGAAACTCACCCATGAAAAAGAAAGAGCAGACAAAGAAGCCTGGGCTATAGACAATATAAAATATAACCCCAGAGCTTTCTACAAGTTTTCCAAAGAAACAGTTTCAATGCACTGCAGGATAGGGTCACTCCTCGAAAATGATGGGACACTCACAGGAAACCCAATGAAGATAAGTGAAATACTAAATGAGCAATTCAAAAATATTTTCACTCCACCCCTAGGGCACTTTCAAGTCAGTAATCCAACTGACTTCTTTACCACTGCAGATATAAAAACAGAGGCAATGATGATCAATTACATCAATATAAAGGAAGACGATGTAATAAGGGCTATAAATGAAATGAACCCAAACTTAGCTACTGGCCCTGATGGATTCCCAGCAATCCTTCTAAAAGTATGTAAACGAGTCCTAGCAAGACCGCTGCAGTCCTTCTTTCAGAGCTTCCTTTGCAACTGGCAAACTTCCAAGAAAACTGAAGGAGGGTGAAATATGCCCTGTTCATAAAGGAGGTAGCAGAAGAGAAGCCAAGAACTACAGACCTATCTCTCTGACCTTGCACATCAGCAAGGTCATGGAATGAATAGTCAGAAGAAAACTAATTGCCTTCCTTGAAGAAAATGACCAGGAAGAAGCTGCCTGACTCAGCTCTTACAACACTATGACTGGGTACTGAAATAGCTGCTCAACCACTCAAATGTGGAAGTCATATATCTCGACTTTGCAAAGGCCTTTGATAAAGTCGATCATGGAATATTTCACAAACTGCATAGTTGGAAAATTGAGAAAATGGCTTAATGACTTTCTGAAAGATAGAAGTCAGGTGTTAGTAGCCAATGGAGCCACCTCCAATGACACTACTATTCATAATGGCCCTCTCAGACATGCCCTCAGCCACACACAGAGCCACGATCACAAGTTATGCAGATGATACAAAAGTTTCACAGGTAATACAGAACCCTGAAGACACTATGCACCTGCAATATGAGCTGGATGAAATATGCAAGTGGGCTGAAAAGAATAGCATGCAGTTTAATGCTGAAAAGTTTCAAGCCTTGTGCTATCAGCATGCAAAACTAAATGCAATACCCATTAAATAAACTGGACCTGAGGGATTGCAATCCCAGAGGCACAGTCAGTGAAAGACCTGGGCATTTACATGAGTATTAATGCATTCATACCCTCCCCTTCCACCATTAAGTATATTAGTCATGGGATGACTATTGGAATGGTTTCCAGTTGCCTTCTCTCAGCAGGTGAGATTTGAACTCAGAATGTAGAGAGCCAGAAGTTTTACCATAAAGCATTTCTTCTGTCCCATCCACTAAAGTGATGTCAAATGAATTGTTTTGTGCAAGGAAACAACGTTCTGCCTGGTCTTTCACAGCTAGGCTTTCTCTCACAGCCAGGCTTTCTCTCACAGCTAGGCTTTATCTCACAGCTAGGCTTTCTAACAGCACCTTCCTTAATATTATATACTATGTAATGAGTTATTACATTAATACAAAGTTACACTTGGCCAGTACTTATGAAACCCATAAAATAATCTCTACGTGGTTTCTCAAAGTGCTACAAATAGCAACCTATTCTCTTTTAAGCCACACTTTTGAATATTTAAAAAGCAAAGGGCATATTAGAGCAATTGTAGAAACATTGTGTCTGAACAAAAGACTGCATGGTCACAACTGATAGGATTTTCCTCGTAGGCTTGGTCAATCAGAGCTGATCTTTGACTAGGCCACAGTAACATCTGGCACATCTTTATTGACCTTGGAACAATGGAAGGTAAAATTTACTGAAGCAAAATTTGAACTTGGAATGTCATTGAATGTGGTCTAAATACTGATATTTTGTGCAATGTTATTAATGATTCTTTTATCAACTCACCTACCTACTTCTGATTAAATTTGTTAGGTTCCTCATGATATTAAGTCTCATCTGGTTCGTTTTCATACTCTTTAAAAACAAGTAAAATGATTTAATTTCATAACAACTATTCTACCAAATTGGTTGTCTTCTTATATGAGACTACTTGCCACTATGATATATTAATGGTAAGGTTTTACTACTTTAAAACATGCCAAATACACACAAAATGTGACATCTATGAGTGTACTATGTGGATTGTGATAAACTATTTCCATTAATAAATGTCTCCTACTCTATAAATCCATGTTAATGACTGCAACCACCTCCATGGATTTGAGTACATTTCTAAACTTGTTTAGTTTATGGGGAGAAACAGTCATGCTTTCTCTTCTTTTAATGAGTTTAATAGTAAAATGGCGTGGTAATGGTTAAATAGAAGTAATAAAGGTAAAAGTTGAAAACAGGTCAAAATTTAATGTGAAGTTGACTGACACCTGGGAAAAATTATACATACAAATTGCATGTTTATGTATAAAGAATAGAGAGAAATATTCCAGTTTATGGAGAAATCAATTGAAATCAGGATGATTAGTGATGTGTGCATTACAACATTTCAGAATTGGTGAAAAGGCTTCCTGTTATGGCAAGATGAAATGAAAAATTATGTTCCAAAATTGCATCAGAGTTATTGCTTTAAGTTCTACAGAAGTGATGACGAAGCTGGTACAGTTTTTAAAATCTATCAAACTCATACCCTTTTTGAAAAATTGAGATAAAATAGTACAAATGTGGAAGTGTGGTTATGAAATTTGCTTTCAAACCATGTGGTCTTGGGTTCAGTTTCAGTGTGTGGTACTCTGGGGAAGTGTTTTCTTCTATAGAGCCAAGCCAATTAAAGCCTTATGAGTGGATTTGGCAGATAGAAACTGAAAGAAGCCCATTGTGCATACATGTGTGTGAATTTGTGTTTGTCCTCTACCATTGCTTAAGAACTGGGGTTGATTTGTTTGACTAAACATTCTAAGTGATGCCCTAGCATGGCTGCTGTCCAATGAGTGAAACACGTAAGAGATAAAAGATAGATAATAAAATGAAATGACATACCAATGATGTTGCCTCTACTTGGCTGCTCGGTCTGTTAAAAACAGCAGCCTAATCTACATCATATATCATATCATCTTAATGCAAGAACACATTTCATAATAATAAAAGGTTCTCCTATTCCTAGTTTCAAAGTATATTTAAAATAGATATTTATATTTTGTCTCTAAATAAGTTTTATTTATTTGTTTTAGACAAAAGCTTTAAAAGAGTTATTGAATATTAATGTGGTTTTGACAAAGTTTAGGCTGTTGAAAAAGAAGTATTCAATTTTATCACAAATTATACAAAGAAAAAAAAAAGAAATGTATGCCAGGTCTCTACAGTTTGAGAACTTAATATTCACACAAGATATGCAGAGAAACTACTCAGTATTGGTGCCAGTGAAGCATATTATTTGTTAAGGTGAGCAAGCATGTAGCAGTGGACTGTTTGACTTAGATTGACTGTTTTAGCCAAACCAAATGAAATAAATAATCTTAAGTGAAAGAAGGCTATTTTTGCCAATATTGGTTATGTTTAATTCAATACTGGGAAAGAAAAAGTTATATCTCTTCCTTTTGGGAAACTAATTACTTGTTTAACTACAAAGATAAGACTGATAACATTTATATCTAAGAAAGAGAATTCTGTTGTAACCAATATCGAATGGTACCTATTTTTATCTATAACATGTTTATCAAAGATTCATTTTTTTCTTCTGTCTTCGTTGCAATACTTTGTAAAAGAATTCAAACTTATTTACCTCTGTCTCAATTTTCCTTATCTTTGACTGATTTTCTTCCTATTTTCTTTGCTTCAGTGTCATATATAATATATAGAGAGAGAACTACATTATTGGGGTTATAATTGGCTTGTGAAAACACACACACAGGTGTGCAAACAAAAGAAAAGAGCACTCTGCACATGATATGAAGCTTAAATATTGGAAGTAAATCAGTTTAACTCAGGGTTGCACTATTTAAAGTTTTGTGAATGAAATAAATGCTTAATATTAGATGGTAAAGCAGACACAGCTTCTAAATAAAACCAAGTGCCATTGGATGATGAACAGAATTCATTCATATTTGGCAGTTTAGATTGCATGATAGTGCTATATTCTGGTGCTCAGTGGCAGCTGCCAAACTGGAGGCAATTTTAATGCAGTAATAATGTCCCTTAGTTTCATTAGAAATTCCAGTAAAAATTTCAGGTATTTATGGAGTGGTATAAACAGCTAACAGCTTAAAACTAGATTATACAAAGATCATTGTTGTCATAATAAATTAAGTTTCCTTGTTAAATAATACACCTTGCTGTTGCAATATGTACAGTTTGTTGAATCAATACTGACAATTGTGCACACTGGGTGTGTAAGGCAGAATCTTAACGACAATGTTCCAAGTCATACAGAGTGACATATTTTTCCTGATCCTGGAGTGTTGTGATAAACAGGGACAGAATGGTGGAATTTTTCCTGTCTGTGACCTGGAGAGGTGCATGTACTAAGTGAACCTTATATACAATCAGATGGGGTAACAGTCATCCTATAGGCCACTGCTCTAGAAAGGCAGAATACTTTCAGTAATATGCAAGAAATTGATTGTGGTTAGTTTGATGGAGATAGCTATATTTAAGGTAAATTTCTTTAAGATTCCGGTCAAGTTTTCTGTCTATAAGATAACCATCTATATTACTTGAAATTGCCATCCCACCTTCTCTGTACAAATCTGAGCACATGCGTACGGTGTTGTGTGTGTATATATATATGTGTGTATGTATATATGTATACACACAATAACCGTATATAAAGCATTTTAAGAGCATTCTTTCTGGTAAAATAGTAGTTAATTTAGCAATCCCATGATAATCTTACTTTGGATCTTTTTTAAAGCGGGGGCCACATTTTTCATTAATGTTTTACGTAGTGTTTTTGGTACCGAAAGACTTTCAAACTTCGTATACTTATCTATTTTGTGTTATAGAACAGAAAAATATTTTTGTATTCGAATTTATTTCATGTAAAAAATTGTCTTATTTCGATAATTTCAACCAATCACTGACGTCCATTCAGCCGATATACATTAAGTGCCGACTACATAAACAAACGATTCTTCGTTTTATTTGCTTTTTTCATTTTAAATTTGCTTTAACCCTAACCCTAACCCTAACCATAGGGTTAGGGTTAGAGTTAGGGTTAGGGTTAGGGTTAATTGTTTCAGAATCGTTTGTTTATGTAGTCGGCACTTAATGTATATCGGCTGAATGGACGTCAGTGATTGGTTGAAATTACAGAAATACGACAACTTTAACATGGAATAATTTATGGATTTCTTTTTTTTTTAAGAAGACTAAGAGAAAAAGATGTTTTATATGACACATTGTACAAGTGTTCCAAGTTTCAAAGTGTTTCGTTAATGAAAAATGTGGCCCCCGTTTTAAAAAAGATCCCTTACTTTTGCCATATTCTCTACAACTTCCCATGTCATCTCCCTTGCCTTTATTTCCTCCTCTATCATCTTTAGCCATGCTTTTCCTTTTCCGGTTTTCTACTTTTTTCCACTTTCATTTCCATTGTGCTTCTCACCCGACCACCTTCATCCTTCCTCAATACATTTGCTCCAGAAGCAATGTTAAATGTGGTTTAGTTAAGTGTATGTGCTTAGCAGCATTTCATCCACTTTTATGTTCCAAGTTCAAATTCCACCAAGATCAACTTTGCCTTTCATCTTTCTTGAGTTGATGGAATAAGTAGCAGTTGAGCACTGGGGTTGTTGTAATTGACTAGCCACTCATCCTGCATAAATTTCAGGCCTTATAATAGAAAGGATTACTTGTACTGTCAATAAAGTGGTAAGCTAACAGAATCATTAGAGCATTGGAGAGATGCTTTGCTGTATTTGTTTTAATTCTTCACATTCTGAGTACAGATTCTGCTAAAGTCAGCTTTGCCTTTCATTCTTTCATGGTCAATAAAATAAATACCAGTTCAGTACTGTGGTCAATGTAATTGGTTTATCCCTCCTATAACCTGCATTGGACAAACTACATCTCTAACATTGTCAAGAAGGCTGAGTGTGTCTTAGCATCACTCAGTAAGATTTGTTGGCCACTCTCCAGCTATCTATCTAAAGCTGTATTTGACTATGGTATGTCCACACTTAGAGTTTGCATCACCAGTCTGGAACCTCTGTCTTGTTCAGCATATCAATCTCCTGGAAACTGTTCAGAAACATGTTATCAGATGAATACCCACTGTCAGGCATCTACCATACTCTGAATGTCTTGCTTCCTTGGGCATGGACACATTAAAGCTCCAACATCTGGCAAATGACATAGCAGACACCCACAAGATTATCCACCATCTTCCCAACAACAATCTTGGGGACATTTTTGAATTCCATATGTCAAACATTCATGGAACATACTTACAAAATCTAAAAGCAACACAACACCCATGACTTTCAGAAACAATTTTCATGCTCAGGATTGCTGAAGCATGGGAAAAAATACCTGCATCAGTTGTTAGCTGTCGAGACACTACATCCTTCAAAACTTCCATGCTTCCTGAAATTCACCACTCCCGTTTCTTCTTTTCTTCTCTTTCCTTTCTATTAAATACTTTTTCACTGTTTACTTCCTGTACATATTCTATGTACTGTTCATGCAGTTTTGGTTACTTTTTTTGATGAGTTGTTATGCCCCTGAGAACTATATTATTTAAGTTCATTATTATCATTTATCATTATTATAAAAACTACTGATCTTGTACCAAAATTAAGAAGAATTATTTCAACTAATAATACTACTCTCATCCTCCATATTAAAATAGGCTACTAATTTTTGCAGCAGGACTTAAGCTGCTTCTTTTAATAGTACTGTCCTTTTTGGTTAGGTATACCTTGAAGTGTTTTGCATATAAGCCTACTTTATCAAGTTTTATAATTCTGCTGAAGTTAGTGTTTGCATACAAAAACCTGTCTTTTTGTTTGTTTGTTTCTTTCTTTGTTTGTGCATGTGTGAGAGAGAGAGAGAGATCCAGAGACAGAGCTGGGTTTAAGAAGTAGGATTAAGATTAATCTAACTAAAAACCAAAAACAAGACATAATTTTGCATCATGTATTGAGATCGTTTTAGCATAATCCAACTAAGTTCCAATTTCAAGAAAAAGGTTAATTAGATTCACAAATTTTACAAAAATGAAGTCTCTGGTGGGCATAATTTTATGTTTAACAATATTTCTATTATTAGAACCAGGGTACTTGGTACAAAATTGATAATTGATTTCATAAACATGATAATATATTCACTTTCAATTCTCTTAAGTAAATACATAATTTTTAAAAATCTTTGATGTTATATGCAACTTATGGTTCAACACTCGTTCCAGCTTTGAATATTCTTCTTCTTCTTGAGGAGAGACATAATCAATTGAATAATTATCAGTAATTATTTTATTGACCTGGGAATGTGAAATGAAATGTATGGTTGATTCTTGTAGGATTTGAACTTCACACTAAGAAGAATGAAATCTCATTAAAGTTATATAACTTGCCACTATGAAACTTTTAATAAATATTTTGAAAATTTGGCCTCACTCTCTCTCTCTCTCTCTCTCTCTCTATATATATATATATATATATATATATATATATATATATATATATACAGAGAGAGAGAGAGAGAGAGAGAGAGAGCACATACATATAAGAAGGATGACCACTAAGTGGACATCCATTATGCTAGAAGTAGACCACATAATTTAATTTTTTTAATTTTTCACCCTTCGAAATCATAATTGAACCAAATTCGATGACTGGCACCCGTGCCAGTGGAGCACTAATGGCACCGTCCAAGTGTGATCATTGCCAGAGCAGCTGTCTGGCTTCCATGCTGGTGGAATGTAAATAGCACCATTTGAGTGTGATCGTTACCAGCGTCATCTTACTGGTACTTGTGCCAGTGGCACATGAAAAAACATTCGACTGAGGTCATTGCCAGTGCCACTGGACTGGCTCCTGTGCAGGTGGCATGTAAAAAATACCATTTGAGTGTGGCCATTGCCAGTACTGCATGACTGGCCTTCGTGCCAGTGGCACATAAAAGCACCCACTACACTCTCAGAGTGGTTGGTGTTAGGAAGGGCATCCGACTGTAGAAACTCTGCCAGATCAGATTGGAGCCTGGTGCAGCCATCTGGTTCGCCAGTCCTCAGTCAAATTGTTCAATCCATGCTAGCATGGAAAGTGGATGTTAAAAGATGATGATGATGATGATGGTATATATCTTCTACTTGTTCCAGTCATTTGACTGTGGCCATGAAGGACTTTTTTATTTTTTAAGCCTGGTACTTATTCTATCAGTCTCTTTTGCTGAACCACTAAGCTACAGGTATGTAAACACACCAACAACCGTTGTCAAGCTGTGGTGGGGGACAAAGACACACACACATATACATACACAATGGGTTTCTCTCAGTTTCCGTCTACCAAATCCACTCACAAGGCTTTGGTCAGCTCCAGGCTATAACAGGAGACATTTGCCCAAGGTACCACACAGTGGGACCGAACCCAGTACCATGTGGCTGGGAAGCAAGCTTCTTACCACACAGCAACGGATTTGTATAAAATTCTTCAAATATGCCAAGAACATATAAGCCTGTTCCTCTTTCTCACAGCAAATCAATTTATCCCACTCAAGAATTGTTTGTTTATTCTCACTAATTGTCAATGTAGACCAGTGCTAGTTTCTTCACATTCTTCTGTTTACTTAGTAAAATATTTAGTCTGCTGGTCTACAATTTCAACCAACTCATTGCCATTTTTAGAAAATGGTTCAGGAAAGAATTTACTTGTTTTACATTTTTTTCTTGGGATATTTTTATATCCAGTGGTTCAGTACATTGGAAGTTAAATTTAGAAGTATATATTGAACATTTGCAATCACTCTTTCTCTCTCTTTCTCTCTTTCTCTCTCTCTCTCTCTCTCTCTCTCTCATTATACATATATGGACATATATGTATAAATCGTCGTCGATATATATATATTTGTATGTATGTGTACATATGTGTGTATATGTTTGTATGTGTGTGTACATGCATATGTATATATCTGTATGTGTATATGTGTGTGTATAAAGATGTATAATCAGATATGAATTTCAGTTATGTTCTTGCTTGGAACAGTGGTTTAAATAAATGGAAAATATGTAATATTAGAATTGCCTTTTATTTTGATAACAGTATCTGATTTTAATGTATAAGCAAATTAATCTTCCAAGTAACATATCTTACCACCTTTTCCAAATATTTCTCTGTAAATTGGTAGCTTAAAACTTACAATTCATTGTTAAACAAATTTTCTTGTAATTATTCAATTTCTTCTTGTGGTAAGAAGCTTGCTTCCCAACCACATGGTTCCAGGTCCAGTCCCACTGCATGGCACGTTGGGTAAATGTCTTCTGCTATAACCTCAAGCTGACCAAAGTCTTGCGAGTGGATTTGGTAGACAGAAACTGAAAGAAGCCCCTTGAATATCTGCATCTGTATGTATTTGTGAGTCTGTGTTTGTCCCCGCACCATTGCTTGGAAACCGATGTTGGTGTGCTTACTTTCTCATAACTTAGAGGTTCGGCAAAAATCACTGATAGAATAAGTATCAGGCTTACAAAGAATAAGTTCTGGGGTCAATTTGCTTGACTAAAGGCTGTGCTCCAGCATGGCTGCAGTCAAATCACTAAAACAAGTAAAAGAAAAAAAAGAAAAGAATATGTATGTATATTTATGTGTGTCTCTGTGTCTGTCTCTTACCACTGCTTGACATCTGGAATTGGTCCCTGTAACTGTGCAGTTTAACAAAAGGAGACCAATAGAATAAGTACTGGGCAATAGAATAAGGAGTAGAGGCAATTCATTTTCAAATTCTTCGAGGCACTGTCCCAGCATGACCACAGTTTAATATAACTAAAACAAATAAAAGATAAAGATATGTATATGCATACATACCTACAATGAGTACATGAGTGGGTGGACAAATGAAGGAAGAAACACTTTACACATTTGGTAGGAATTGCATTTGTTATTGTTAAGGCGGTGAGCTGGCGGAGTTGTTAGCATGCAGTATTTTGCTACGTTTCAAGTTCAAATTCTACCAAAGTCAACTTTGCCTTTCATCCTTTCAGGGTCAATAAATGAAGTAGCAGTTGCTTACTGGGGTCGATCTAATCCACTAGTCCCCTCGCACAAAATTTCAAGGCCTTGTGCTTATAGCAGAAAGGATTATTATTATCATTCTTCTTCATTTTTTTTTTTAAGTTTGATTTGGCCCACATGCAACTTAAAGTTTTGTAGACTTGGCCTAGGAGCCTAGCATGAGCCCTTGATACTTTAAGTTGCATGGGACCAAATCAAGTTATATATTTTTTTTTAACTATAATAACAATAATAATGATGATGATGATTTCAAGTTTTGGAACAAGGCCACCAATTTCAGGAGAGGGGTAAGTTGATTATATTGACCCCAGTGCTTAACTGGTATTTATTTTATCAACCTCTGAAAGGATGAAAGGCAAAGTTGACTACAGTGTAATTTGAACTCAGATCGTAAAATCAGACAAAATGCCACTAAGTGTTTTACTCAGCATGCTAACAATTTTGACAGCTCACAAATTTAATAATAATAATGTTAATAATAATCCTTTCTACTATAGGCAAAAGTCCTGAAATTTGTTGGGAGGGAATAGTCAATTACATCGACACCAGTGCAAAATTGGTGCTTATTTTATCAATCCCAAAAGGATGATAGGTAAAGTCAACCTTGGCGGAATTTGAACTCAGAACATGAAGATCGACGAAATGCCACTAAGCATTTTACCCAATGTGCTAACAATTCTGCCAGCTCACCGTCATAATAATAATGACAATAATAATAATAATAATAATATATATGCACATATATGTGATTTAAGTTTTTCTCCTTTATTAGTGACCAGCTTGAATTGTACAAAGTGATAAGGCCTTTTGCTTATGTCAAGACACATTCTGGAGGTTTGTAAACATGTGTTTAGTGGGTTCATATATATATATATATATATATAGGTGCATATAAATGTAGTGAGTGTGCATGCCACTTTAATACACATGTACATTTGCGTTTTTGTCCTTTGTGTTTGTTTATTCTGTATACACAAGTGTGCAAATGTTGTCAGGGGATCTCAACTGTAGAATCCCTGGAATGTTTTGCAACTTTTATTGAACCACTACTCAACTGTATTTGGAGTGTACAGATTAGTTTGCTTTGGTCTTTCTTAGAAGACCCCAGCATTTCTAGGCATTTATGCAAATCTCTTGTTACATAGACCAATGTATCTATTGTACCAGGTACAAATGAAAATCTTCAATTTGGATATAAAAGCTGAAGTTTCTCATATGATGGTCTCTTTCTTGAAGGTTTGTTCAGTCAGACAACTCTGGGATTAAATAACAACTTACTAGTTCTTATTAGCTTACTCATTCATTAAGAACTTTGGTTCCTCTTACCGACCCTGACCTGTGTCCAAGCGTGATAATTTTTTCTCAAGATCTGGCATGTTTTCACAGAAGACTGATAACAAAGGACACCACTTTTATGACAGTAGCACTCATTTACAACTATCATAGAAAAAGAGATGTGCATACATGCAATGGGCTTCTTTCAGTTTCCATGTACCAAATTCATTCACAAGGCATAGATTGTCTCAGGGCTATAATAGAAGACATTTGCCCAAGAAATTATGCAGCAGAACAAAACCCAAACCATGTGGTTGGAAAGTGAACTTTTTAAACACAAAGCCATATTTATACCCACCTAAAAAAGCTGGAACACATACTGCAAACACATTTACCAATCCACAGTTCTGGGTAGACTAAATAATGAAAATATTTAAATGAAATAAAACGTAATGTATTTCTTTGAACAGTGTAGTGGAAAGCTTCCAGGAAGTCATGTTAGCAATGCAGTTTGACATAACATGCTCCCCACAACTGCATTTTTAGTTTGGTTGATTGACACCTCTCATTTGGAATGTCTTCATATTTCTTAGAATGTGGCATGGTGAAGCCAAAAAAAAATAATAACCAATCTTCTGCAACAGGACAGTGTTTCATTTCTTTCAAATGTGTGTATGCATGAAGAAAATGCTTGTTTATGCATGTGTGCGCAACGGCAAAGCTAATTTTCCATCAATGTGACAGTCTCTCATTTTTTTTGTGTAAATGCCTGTGATTCTGTATGTTTCTGTATATGTGTGCATGTGTATGCATGTACACTTTCAGGAACAAGATGAAGTCAGTGAACACATGATGAAATCATTTCAGAAATATTTTCTGTAGCAAAATTAGTTCCTTTTAGGTTTCTTGCCAAAAACATATTTTATTTTGCCCACTTTTGACATCAATATTTCATATAATTTCATCTGTAAGCTATTTAGAAACTGGCCAGAAAATACCAACTACTCAACTGTTTTTGGCTATAAGAAGCAAAATTAACCAATATGGACCGGATAAAACTATTCAGATATTCGAAATAGTAAAGTATATTAAGCATTTATTGATATGCTATGAGAATTATTGACTTGTCTCATTGGCTGAAAGTAAGTGATGGATGATAAAGTAGAGTATGGATGAGGTTCTTTACTTATATATCTATTCCAACAAAAAGAGATTTGAAATAAATCAATCAAACTTAAGTACTCCTGCTGTATAATAATGATGTTTTATAAATCTAGCATCAAGACTATATCACCTCATTTGAGACTTGCTATTCTGTTTTTTTTTAAATATTTGTTGCTTTACTGTTTTGCATTTCTTCTCTTTATGTCTGTTTCCTTCACATTCTTTTCCTTCCTCTCTCTCTCTTTTCATTTGTCCATTTCTCTAACCTCCATCTCCCACCTCTTCCCGTCTCTTCCTCTTCCACTTTTCTAGAGTAAAATGTCTCTCTCCTCAAACTGCAATGTCTTAGCCTCATCTAATTATATCTGTTTATTTATTCAGAATGAAAATAAACCTAACCATTATTGTAAAAGTTTGTTTCACACAAAGTTATTCTTTTGGACATTTTTCTCTAGCTGTAGCACATTAAAGCTTCATCTCTCCTATAAATAATGGAATATTTCAATAGAAAGACCGAATATATTTATTCTTTGTTAAATTATCTTATTTAGTGCAATTTTGTTTTTTACTAAAAGCAATTTATATTGAAATTCATGAATACAGAACATAAAGTTGAAACACCTATTAATTGATAATTTCCCCCTTTTAAGTAGCAATCAGACTTGATGATATTTAGGATGATAGTTCAACAATGGAGCATTACACTTTGACTATATAGCTAAGATTTGGCAATTGTGGGTTCAAATCTCAAAAACATGATTATATTTGTCATTGATTTAGAGTTGTGATAATAAGTATTGATTTGACTTTCTCAATGATGAAAATAAATTTTTTTTAAAGAACTCAAAACCAGTAACACAGCAAAAGTTCTCAGGGTGAAGTGGTAAAAATAATGTTTGCACCCTCACCTTAACTAATGGGTATGATAAGCAAGAGAGCATTTTGCTTCCCTTTATGCCTATGTATAGGAGATGCCTGGTCTCCTTCGTTCTGTACACTTCTACTCAAAATTGCATGTTTTCTATGTATTCTGATTTCTAAAATATAACTTTGTGGTACAAGGTCACAAATTGTTGATAGAAAGGTGAATGAATTGATTTAATTGAGAAAGGTATTTGTCGGGTACTCTTTGATTGCTGCAAAAAGGATGAAACACAAAGTCAATAATGATTTGATTTAAACTAAAAACGTGAAGGGATAAATGAAATACTACAATTGCTTACCAAGTTAGTTATTCTAACATCTATGCTTCTTTCAGTAATATAATGAAATTACAATTAACTTTCTATTTGTTAACTATTTTGTCTAATATTACAACCGTATCACTATTTTCATAGAAATCTGACGCTGAACAACTTCCATTGAGGTGATATAGATATCATGTTATAAAGTCCTTGTGTATGTATATATGTGTGATTCTCATTCTACATCTTGTAAAGTGAAATTACAATATAGTGAATACAATTTGATGGTGTCTTACTACATCCCATTTGTAGCAAGTTCTTACAATTCTTTCCTTGAACTCCCTTTCAAGTAAGAATTAATATATTTTGGTTTAATATATTTTTATTTAAAGATGTGGCTTAGTGGTTGGGATGTTGAAAGCACAGGGATTAATTCTTAGATCAACCAGCAAGGATCAATCAATAATTAGATGTGGCTTAGTGGTTGAGATGTTGAAAGGTCATGGGATCAATTCTTAGATCAGGTAGCATGTTGTGTTCGTTAGCAAGACACTTCATTTAACATTGCACCTGCTGGAAATAAGTACCAGTGACACCTTGGATGTTAACCCTGCAATTGACTGGTATCTCATTTTTAAAAAATCTTTACTCTCATTTTAGATACCTTGAAGATCTGGTTAAGCAAAATCCTTGTGGGCCTGGAGGCTGATGACAGATATTTTCAGTTTAACAATGTTCCATGTCTTCATCAAAATGGTTGAGTGTATTTTTACAAACAAAGCTTATTTGGATATGTAAACCATTTGGAAATGAGAGCACTCACATTTCAAAGATAGAGTGTCATCAATGAGAAAGAAATTTTTTAAATGGTTATGGGTGCATAAAGAATTTCCTCTGTCTGATGAAGAGCTTTTCTGAAAACATCAATTCTCTCAGTTCATATCATACAAACTTATCTAAATACTCAATTTGCTGATGCAAGTCATCATCAGTCTTGTTGAACTCTGATTTCTATTAACTCATTTCATTAATCTGTGTCTTAAAGTTTCAGATCACTAAACATTGATGTATTCTAGAGCAAAATTTTTAATCTCCAATCATTTTAAAGAGCAAGCCATCATCTGCAAATATAGCTTGGTAAAATTTACCGTGCTTTTGCTAATTGTTGTGTTGCTTATTTAATTATGTAAATACACTGTCTATTTTCCTACCCATTGATCTAGGATGTGAGCTGGTACTAATTTTCAGCTGGGTAAGTTGGAGCAATGTGAAATGAAGTGCCTTAGTCAAGGACACAAAATACCACCTGATCCAGGAATTGAACTCAGGACATTATGACTGAGTTAAACATCCTAACCACTAGGTATTCAAAACACTCTTCTTGAAACCAGAATCTTTAAGAAGTGAATATATTTATCTCTACTCAATATCGTTATTTGACATCCATCCCATGGCAATTGTAAAAAAATTTTGCTTGTGTTTTATTCTTCAAGCTAATTATTAACCAAGATTACCATCTTTCTCATGTCCCTTTTATATTTTCTTTTCTAAGAGAACCCTTTTGAAAAATAATTGCAAAATATATCCAAATTGCAAATATCATCACATTATTTTCCCATTATATTTATAATTTATAAATAATTCTTCAGGGCAACTTTGAAAATGAAAATTATTCCTCCTTCTAAATTTAAATTTGAAATTTAAAAGTTGTAAATTTTGATTTTACGATGAGTGTTAATTATTTTTTTCTATTCTTCATAAAAATCTTTAGTTGTTTGATACTATGTGTATGTGTGTGCGTTTTCTTCAAACCTTTAAAGGATCTTCATGAGTAAATGTTCTTACTTCATTAAATATTTCCATCAATTTTCTTCGTCTTCTTTATTCACTCCCAAATATTTGATTTACTTAAAAATTCTTCTGTAATTCAAAAAATACTGCCTTGGGTTTCAAAGCCATCAATTTCATCTCTTTCTTGATCCTTACATATATTTCAAATTATCAACAGAAAGTTATTTAATTTGACATCATGTTGAAAAATTGGGAATATTATATCTAAAATTGGGGTTGTGATGTGTGAAAATGTGTTTGTTTATGTGGATGTATCATTGCATGTGTGTACATCCATTTGTATATGTTTGGTGTTTGAACATATGTATATTTCTGTATGCATGTATAGCTGGATCTAGACATACTTATCACTGTCTTTCCTTTTCCCCTTTCTCTGAATCTTACCCTTCTTATCACTTTTTCCTTACCTCTTAATCAAACCATTTTCTCTGTTGCTCTTGTTATTTCTATTCTTTCACTTGTATCTCACTTTCTCATTAATTTCTAATTACACACATGCTACCTTTCAATATTCACTTGTACCTCAAGGTTGAAATAGCTTGTTAAAACAGAAATGGTGAATTCATTCCAATCTTGCACTTGAAATATTTGTTCTTACTAATTTGTCATATATATATATATATATATATATATATATATATATATATATATATATAATATAAATATATATATATATATATATAAATATATATATATAAATATATATATATATATAATATAATATAATATAATATAATTAGAAGAAGAAAATAAAAAAAACATATTTGATTAATAAGATCGTTTATTTATACACATGCACACTACTGTGCAAAAGTCTCAGGGACATATAAATTTTTAGAAATACTCCTTCAGAATATGTAAAAGATAATGAAAGAATGTTTTATTTAAGCATTTACATGAAGTCATTTTTGGTGCACATTTGACGAGTAACTGATTATACATTATATTTATAAGTGCCTTTGGCTGATAAAACAGTTTCACTTCTCTTTGGAATGCTAAGTTGTAATTAGGCAATATGATTTAGAGTAATATTATTTCAGGGCTTTTTGGAGTATTTTGCTACAGTTCTTTCGATATTAACTGCTTTTTTTTAGTTTTGTTTGGTCTAAACAGTCCCACAAAGTGTCAGTAATACTCAGTTTTTGTCTTGGGAAGGGGTGCACAAACGCATACACACACACACACACACACACACAAAATGAGATACCATATTACATCTGCTATCCACACTGACATGGGTTGGGTGGTTTGCAGAATCCAAAGGGTCAACAGATTATATCTTGTTCCAGTTACTTCATTTTGTCATAGTTTATATGGTTGGGTGGCCTTTTTCATGCCAACCACTTTACAGAGTTTATTGACCACTATATATATATATATATATATATATATATATGGACACTAAACTCAGCTTGTGAAGACCTGTTTGGGCAAGTGAGATCAAAACTGAACCAAATTCGATGACTGCCACTCGTGCCAATGGAGTGCTAACAGCACCATCTGAGTAGGATAACTGCCAGAGCAGGGGTCTCGCTTCCGTGCTGGTGGCACGTAAAAAGCACCATCTGAGCGCAGTTGTTTCCGGCTTCACCTTACAGGCACTTGTGCCGGTGGCATGTGAACAAAACATTGGACTGATTCCTGTGCTAGTGGCACGTAAAAAATACCATTTGAGCATGGCCGTTGCCAGTACCACCAGACTGGCCCTCGTGCTGGTGGCATGTAGAAAGCTCCCACTACACTTTCAGAGTGGTTGGCGTTAGGAAGGGCATCCAGCTGCGGAAACTCTGCCAGATCAGATTGGAGTCTGGTGTAGCCATGTGGTTCATCACTCCCCAGTCAAATCATCCAACCGATGCTAGCATGGAAAGTGGACGTTAATTGATGATGATGATACATAATATATATATATATATATATATATGTATATATATATATATATATATATATATATATATATATATATAAACACACACACACATATATATACACCCATGATAATGAAGCATACACATACTCCACAATGTACATGGTTATTAGTCTTAGCAAGACATTTTTCACCAAATTGCTCAACAAATATTCACATAATCTCTGAATTATTTGGTTCTATGACATAAGTCTGTAGGCTGAAAAAACAACTAATCTACATTTAAGGTAGGGCAGTACAAAGTAGTTTGTACAAGAATGTATCAATCCAATGAGCTCTGACTGGCAAGTTAATATTAGTTATTTATTCGTAATTTTATTCATTAATGAAGGAATGAAGGGATGACTTGCTTAGAGTTGATACTATTAGTTATTTCTAGTTATGAGTCATCACTGACCATACTGTAAATGTCTGAAAAAGAAATCTTGTTGTGTCCATTCTGTCTTTGATGTATATCAGAAGTAATGTTATCCAAGGTATCCTATTTTACTTAAGACAGTAGTGGGAGAATAGAGTTAGTCATGCTGTTATTTCTAACAGTTAAAGCGACCATGAAGAAGTTCGCTTGTTGGCTCACTTGGATTATAGTTGTTGTTGATTGTTTAACCCCAGGTCAGTCTGGATTGATCTCATCTTTCAGTATGGCTTTATAATTTTTATCCCATTATTTTCTGTATAGAGGACTACATTGTCCAGTTTACCCTCCCCTGCCCTTCTTTTTGTTTTCACCACATTGTGATGTGATTGATTTAGTGGCTGTTTTTCTCAGATTATGTGACTGCACATAATCTCTCTCATTGCTTTATAACTTACACATTGCTTAATTCTTAAATTCATGTCCTTTCTCTATATAAATCTCACAATCCTGTTAGAAGTTAGAGATTTTCATGTGAATGCAGTTAGTCATGTATAAAAAATCATAAAAATGTAACTATCATAAAAATCATAAAAATGTAACTATCAAATGAATTTTGACAAAACTTGAAGATGAGGTAATGATTATTGATACACGTTGTGAATGTGAATTTTACATGTTCTTCATTTTTACTTGTGATGCCACTGTCACCTGCCCAGGTATAGGTTGAATATAGGTAATTTGATTACAGGTAGATGTTTATGCATATATTTTATAAGATATTAATTCCTGGACATCAGTTTCTCATCTCAGAGCTAAACTTTTGCTTCAATAGACTCTATAATTTAGAAGCTGCACTGATTCCCATTAGAAAAAGCATTCCAAGATATACTTCCATTTCCTTCCTTGATGTATTGAAGGTGATGATCATTCCATTCCTGTTCAGAATTGATAAGTCTTGACATCATTTTATATCATTTGTGTGTACAGATGACACTGAAATATCACTGATTATTTTCTCCAAGTCCTAGATCTCTTTCTCTGATTAAATGATAATAAATAAATCCTTAATAAATAATATCACTGAATTCTAACTCACCGTGATGCTCAAAAATCAAAGCAAGAAAAATAAATCCAAAGAAATTCCCTAAATAAACAACAAATATAAATGTGCATCATGCAAACAAGAAGGTTTTGATAGCAAGTTCTTTCTAAAGTGAGGCTAAATTTTGTTTCTCTCAGAAGAGTGCTTAATTCCTGTTTTTCTCCCCCAGTTCCTAAAAAAAAGGCTTTTTGAATTGCAGTTAAGTGTGGTTTAGCTGGTGATAGTTGGGATTATTTGCAGTACAGTACTTTAAGAGTGGCTGTAAACAATGCTATGTTATCATAAATTATTTAGGTTTACCAAATGTTGCAGGAAAGAACAGCAAGAATGATACTCCAAACCAACTAGCAGGAGACCTAGGGGTAGACCAAGAACAGGATGGTTGGATACTATTCAGTTTCAATTAGTAATGCTTGAGAATCCAGCCAGAATGTCTAATGATGTTGCTTCTGATAGAATGCCTTGGAAGATATGCCTAAGGATTCTACCCCCACAACCCTCCCAGAAATAGTGGGCAGAGGTTTACAGTGATTTTCAAAATTTCAAGCAAACATTGATTTATGTCTCAACTATTTCAATATTTCTATATTAAGTTCTGTTTGACTATCATCAATCAGGAAAAATATCGAAGTAGAAACATTGATAGATAGGTTATATTTCTTGTTGTTGTAGTGGTTGTTGTTATTTACTTGGGCAGCTTTGATCAAATAAACCTATTACCAAGAGCATTCCAGCCATGGCCATTTCATTGATATTTTTTGCTTTAATATGTATATATTTATATTTAAATTTACAACAGTTTAGAACTAGAAAATCTTTGAAAGAAAAGCCGTTTAATTTTGAAGTTAGTTTTAATCTATTTGACTCTAGTCAATATTGACCAGATCAAAGTCCTTAACTTCTTGTTATTATTTTCAAATTCAACAATTAGAGTCAGCTTCAAGCTAATATTCTCAATTTCAAACGAACATTTAAACCATATTGGAAGAAATTTGAGCTACTTGCTAGTAAATAATTCAGTTTTCTTATGGCTGTGCAAACCTAATATTGAAGATGATGGGCAAATAAGGGAACAATATGTGGTTGTTCAATCTGCTAGAAATAGTAGCTAAAACTCTCAAATCATACCCTACACTTGTATGAAACTACATATTGACATAAATCATGTTTGTAAAGATAGGATGGTCACAACTGATTTTATGTATTGACCTGGGGCTAAACAACACTAACTGAAGATGATATACCATAAATGAAAAATAAATCCTCAAGAAAGATTGGTCAAAGCCAGAGGCAGCTGAGAAGAGATGTTGAAGAAGCAACTTAGAAGATGCTGTAAGCCTAAATATGACATTCCAGCATGGGAAAATAGATGTAGATATAACATAGTTGTCATTGATGATGATGATGATGATGGTAGTGGTAGTGGTGGTGGTGGTGACGTTGATCTTTCTTCTTTATTTTCTGCTTTAAATGTTGAACACCACTTGATCTTTCTTACTGTCTTCTATGTAAGAAACTCTTCTGTAGAAATATGAGAAACCACTATTTGGTAAACCTGACTCTCTCTCTATTTCTCTCTCTCTCTCTCTCTCTCTCTCTCTCTCTCTCACTGAGAAAGAGAGGTACACATCTATACCTTCCTGAAATGCTTATCTTCTGTTCTGTCCTGAAGATAAATGTGTGATATTGAAATACCAGTGTTTCTTGATATAATTTTCAGTGCATGAAAAATGTGTCTAGTGTTTTTATTCACATTACCTTACAACCAACAACTTATCTGAAATGAAAGTATATAATTATTTTAAATACTATCCTATTCTATTGTGAATTCTTCAAAAGAATTACTGTAGCAGAGAGTGAAAGGGAGAAAACCAAAAAAAAAATAACAAATAACAAATAATAAAACACAAAAAAAAACATAAAGAGAAACAAAAAAAAAAGAAGCAGTGTGTTCCATATCAGTGGAATTTATTTTACCCAGCTAGATTGTTATCTATAACTTCGCATCCTTGTATTTCACTATTAAAACAATATGATCCTAGCTTTGTCTGGTTTCAAGTGCTAAACTCATTTAGTAAGTGGTTTTATTAATGTAAATTTGTCAATATTAGTAATGTAACTGGTTGCCCCACAGAGATAATAATAGAAATGACTTCTCTCTGTTTTTTTTCTGTTTTTTTGTTTTGTTTTTGTTTTTGTATTACTAATATAGCTAAATCTAAATTACTATTTTTATTGACCAGATATTCATAGTTGTTTCTAATCACTTAAAATCGAGTGCTTTTCTAGCACTATCTGTCTGGTTTCTTTCTACACAACTCAACAAAACCATAACTTTTCAACTGAATCAAAGAGTGTTTTTGTTAGGGATTTTTGTTTTGTTTTTGTTTTGTTTTCATTTAGTTTTTCCAACAGGGAAAAAAAATTCATTCTTTCATAAAAGCACGACATTAGGAAAGAAAAAAAAAGTGAAAAGAAATAAAGTCACCAAAATGCATTACAATAAATGTGTAGTGTTTTTCTAACAGAAATTTTCACTATAAAGGCATTCATTTGAAATTTTGCTTTTCATGTTACTGTTGTTATTGTTGTTGTTTATCCTGAGGTTTGCTCTGATCAAGCACACCTATGACCATTAGCAGTGAAGACCTGATCATCTCATCTTTGTTTAAGGCGTCATATATATATATATCCTGGACTGCATTGTCCTGGATATGATTGTTTCTTCTTAAGAAAGCAAGGTATGATTTAAGGAAGAATTGGCTGTTAGTTTTTGCAAGCTAGGAAACCACAGAGGTGCTCTCTCTGTTCATTGTTACTCTAGATTTAGACCATATTCGTCGTCCAACTTTCTGAATCTAACTCATTTTTGACAATTTTCATTCTGCTCTTTCTGGGTTTATTATACCAGCTGTACTATGTCTGCCACACTAAATTCTCTGACAAGCAGTGATTTAGTATCCTTCTATTATTCTTTTAATTTCTTATCAACTGGCTCAAAGCCAACTCCCTCAGTACTACTGCCTCTAGTTAAGGAGATTTTTATCTTATCTTGGTAACCCCACCAGTGCTGTTGCCACAAAAATAGCACCCAATACACTTTGTAAAGTGGTTGGCACTAGGAAGGGCATCCAGCTATAGAAACCTTACCAAAACAGACAATAGAGTTTAGTACAACCCTCTGGCTTGCCAGCTTTTGTCAAACTGTCTAACCCATGCCAACATGGAAAATGGACATTAAGTGATGATAAGGAGGAGGCAGTGGAGGTGCTACATAGAGATCTGAGATGCTGTTTTCTTTATCCAGTTTGCTTATGTATATCTGTTATTTTAACCTTTGTTTTGCCCTCATAAAGCAGAAGGCATGAAAAAAAGATCTTCTCCCCATTGGCATTACCTTTGTGATGCAATCTTATCTTTTCAAAGAAACATTGTATGTAGGATTATATTATTCAGTGTCCTTCCTTTTTTAAAACAGTGGGATGTAACATAAAAATCTGGCTGTTCTTATTTTAGTAAGACAAACAACCACAAGTCCATCTTGGCAGGGATGGTTAATGTAGACTCAGCTGGTGATTATTGTTTTTTTTCTTTTGCATTCTTCATAGCGCAGCTCATTTGTTAGGTTTACATCTGTTTTTGCTTGTTAGCATGGGTTAGACAAATACTTATTGTTGAGGCATTGTATTACAGCTAGATGCCATTTTTGTTGCTGGCCCTTGTTTCTCAAGTAAAAATTTTTATTCCACTCATCCTCAAAAGTGCATAGCTTACTGGACAATTTGTTGACAGGGAAATGTTAACAAACATCACCTATCTGTAACTCAGTGACTTTTTTCCATGCAAGTGCAGAATCTGAACATTCAAACAGATGCACACCATACATGCATTCACACGCACACATTATATGTATATATATATATATATATAGATATATAGATAGATAGATATATTTATATATATACTTAGTTAAACTTAGATATGTTTCGACCAAAGATTGGTCCAGGCCATGTCTAACTTAATAGCACGACCTGATATATATGAGGGACTCTCCAATTACTTTTGATGTATGAGGATCCGACAACCTACACTTTCTTTGTCAGTCAAAATGCTTATGTCGATTTGCAAAGAAGCCCATAAATGTTGCAAGTATGAGGATTACAGGTCAGTGTAGGTTGTATATTTGTATCCACTTTTCTCCTCTGCCTCACACCCTTAGCCTTCTCATGCTGGCTGAAACAAAGTCTCTTATACCATTTATATATATATATATATCTGTCAAGTTAGGAATCTCATCACAGGCTGATGAGACCAGCTACTGGTACCATGTAAACCAGTACTACTGACAACTTAACCAGCTCCCCTATCTGAGTAGCTTTCCACTCTTGTGAAGAGGAAATCTGGACACCCAGCAAAACTAAAAACAAGGTCTGTCAAAGGCCCTGTGGGCCGACAATGATCTAGTTGGGGAAAGCAATGGCAAAACACCCAAATATCTCTGCAAAGAAAATACTATGAGAAAGTCAGAAGGAAGTAATGCTGTGACTTCATCTGATGGGAGAATTGACTTAATTGGAAACTTTCATTGTAATGTCATCAATGAGCTGCAAAAGCCTACAATACATGATTATATATATATATATATATATATATATATATATATATATATATATATATATATATATATATATATATATATATATATATATATATACAAACAATATATGAGTATATGCATATATATGTACATGTATGTACATACTTTCATCTAAATGTACATATAGATACATATCTGGGTACATGACGTTGCAAAAAAACATAGACAAAATGATAAACAAGGTACAATAAACACACAGGCCACATAGAGAACATATCCTTCATCAGCTGCCACCATTAAAACACTGGCGTTTCGAAGAGTTATAAATATATATATATATATATATATATATATACATATATATTTATATAGTTGGAATGTACAAAAAACAAAAGTCGAAGACAGGTGTATAAACAACAAACAGGTGTATTAGTTTAACACTCAGGAAGGTGAGAAAGTCTTTTCTGTTTCGAGCCTATGCTCTTCAACAGAAAGGAATATGAGAAAATAAACTGAGAAAGAATAAAAAAACGCTTTAGTGGCTAGTGATCGATACATTCGAGTAAGCACATAAATGCAAAACAGAGTGGAAAAAATAGTACTTGTAAAGGTAGAGCAATATGGTTTTTTTTATTAAAGCTGCAAAAACATCACAAAAAAATTGTAACCCAGAGTTTCATGTTCCTGTTCGTCAGACAGCTGTGATCAAATTCCAGTCTTGATTTCAGTCTTGATCACAACCATCCAATGGACAAGAACATGAAACTCTGAATCACAGCTTTTGTAATGTTTTTGCAGCTTTAATTTTAAAAAAATGCATAAAGATGCTGCACAGTAAGATTGAACTCAAAATAGATGCTTGCAAAGCAAATTTCTAAATCATGCAGTCATACCTGCATAAAACAGTATTTGAGTCTAATAAAGTTATTGATGTCACTGTTGTCATTGCAAGTGTTTTTATTTTTTCTTTATTTGAGTGAACTGAGTGAAAAGTATTGTTCTTTGAATGTTGCTGTAGATTACCAGGTTGGTTGGATAAATATTCCTGAGTGTTGTGGGGTGATTGTATAGGTACATGAAATAACAGGAGTATCTTTGCTTCGTTATGCAAGTGATCTGTAGATGTGATCTGTGGTCAGTTTGCAACCTGTGATGATGGAAGAAAACGGGGGGAAACAATATACCTAGAATAGACAAATATAAAAGCTATTTTTATACCGAAAGCTATTTGCTTCCATCCTTAAAGAGGTTGCTATACTATGACAAGTATGTACGTGTAGATACATGCATATAGACTCACATACACACACAAAGATGTATGATCTTATATATATATATATATATATATGCACACACACACACACATGCACATATATGCACATACATATTTATATATATATATATAAATATGTATATAAATTTATATATATATATATGTATATAAATTTATATATATATATATATATATATATATATATATATACATATATATATATTTACACATAAGCATGTATATATGTATATATATATATATATATATATATATATATATATATATATATATATCTTTACTAAACTTATAGATAAAATGGCAGTTCTTATTCAAATATCGATTGATCAGTGTTTTTTTGGATTTGCATCATTTATTATTCCCAACTATCTACGATTCCTATTTATGTCCAGAGTGATGTCATCTACAAGGTGTGCACGTGCATGTGTGTATGTCTATGGTGTGTGTATGTGTACATGTATGTATATATGTGAGAGAAAAAGAGACAGGTCAGGAGAAAATGGGAAAGGAGAATATAAAAAAAAATAATAACAACGGAACCTAACCTCCTCTTTTTATTATTGGATCTTTCAAGCTGAGTGATTCCTTTTAGGTACCAGTTTATAGGTAAAACATCCTGGGTACTTTTGGTCTAGCTAGCTTTAATTCTCTTCCAACCATCATTGATTTTATTTGAATTATGAGAATTAGTATGTCAGCAGAATTTTTTTTTGCAAAACAGTCGTTATGTGTGTTTTTACCTTTATTTTCTTTTACTTATTTTTTTTTCTCTCTCTCTCTCTCTGATTTGTAGTTTGATACATTTATTTTTTTTTTATTTTTTAGAAAATTAATAATTTTTTTTTTCTTTATTGACTTATTTATTGCTTTTTCTCAAACATACAGTTATATTTTTCATTTTCATTTTCATTTTAATCCTTTTATATAATTCCTTGCCGTATATTTCTTCTAAATATTTAATTTTTGCTTTTAATGTATTTACTAGTTTTATTCATTTATCTATTACTTTATCATTACTGCTGCTGCTACTACTACAAGCAATTTGAGTGTACTATCTCTTAAATCAAAATGTATTAGGTGCACTTTTCTTCTTCTTCTTCTTATTATTATTATTATTATTATTGGCAAAATGCTTAGCGGCATTTTGTCTGTCCTTACATTCTCAGTTCAAATACCTCTGAGGTTGACTTTGCCTTTCATTCTTTTGGGGTTGGTAAAATAAGTACTAGGGTTGATGTAATCAACTATCCTCTCCTCCAGATTTCAGGCTCTGTGCCTATAGTAGAAAGGATTATTATTATCATCATCATCATCATCATCATCATTATTATTATTATTATTATTATTATGGTGGCGAGCTGGTAGAATCGTTACCATGCTAGGCAGAATGTTTAGCAACATATCATCCATCTTTATGTTCTAGGTTTTATTATTATTATTATTATTATTATTATTATTTAAATTCTGCAGAGGTCGACTTTGCCTTTCATTCTTTTGGATATCAATAAAATAAGTACTGGTTGAGTTCTGGGGTCAATGTAATCAACTTATTCCTCCTCCGGAATTGCTGGCCTTGTACCAAAATTTGAAGCCATTGTTATTATTATTATTATTATTATTATTATTATTATTATTATTATTATTATTATTATTTACTTTTAATCTGCATGTTTGTTGCAATCACTTGCCGAGACACATTCAACGTCCTTGGGCAAATGAAGGATAAGAGATGTTACAGTATGACTGAAAGCTTGGGAGGAGGAAGTAGAAGGAACAGTTGCAAAATATCTTCATGTAATACAACACATATATTTAAATTGATAGGGTTCTTCTAAGGATGTGGACAGTACTTGTCAATATAATCTTTTGGATTTCTCTGAAACATGGTTCTCCTGGGATATTATCTAGATGCTTCTGACATCTTTTTCTTACCATACCTAGGGCACCTACAATAACAGGAACAATTCTCACTTTAAGATGCCACATCTTTTGTATTTCAATTTCCAGGTCCTTATATTTACTTAATTTGTCAAATTCTTTTACAGATATATTTTTATCAGTGGGAACACTTACTTCTATTAGACTACAAGTATTCTCTTCTCCGTCTTTAATGACTATGTCTGGTCGATTATCCTGGATCGTTTTGTCGGTGTTAACTGGAAAATCCCAGAGGATAGTAACATTTTTACCTTCAATGACTGGCTCAGGATGATGTTCATACTAGTAAGCAGGAGTGTTGATTTTGTAGTGTTTACATATTTTCCAATGTAAATACTGTCCTACCTTATTGTAGCAATTTTTGTATTCATTTGGTGTCAGCACAAGACATCCCAAGACAAGATAGTTTATTGTTTCATCAAATTTATTGCAGAATCTGCATTTAGGGTCAGAACCATTTTGAAGAACATTAGCATGGTAGTTTTTGGTAAGCAAGCTTTGATCTTGTGCTGCCAATATGAAACCTTCAGTCGCTACTCTCAGTCCTGAACTTATCATCCACCGATGGGTTGTTACTTGGTCTACATCAGCATTTTGGCTTTAAAATATATATACAGTCCATGCAGAGACTTCTGGTTTCACCACTCCTCAATTTGTTTTTGCCCATTCTTTTTTGTAGTCTGTTTGTTCCATTTTGCTATTTTAATGCCAAGTTCCCTTGTGAATTTGCAAGCTTCCTTGACAGTAGAATGTGATTTTTTGCTGATTTCATGTTTGCACACAAACTGCAGCATCCATTATTACCATTATTATTATTATTATCATTATTATTATTATTATTATTATTATTATTATTATTATTATTCACATTTTCATATTTTATAACTGTTATAACTATTGTTGTCATTAAATGTTAATCTGAAGCCCATCTGCATCCCCCACCCCCACCCATCTCTTCACTCAACTTAAGAAAATATCAGATTTAATTTTCTGGACTATTTGTCACTTCTGAAATAGTTTTCATCATCATTGTCATCATCACCATCACCACTACCACCACCACCACCATTATCATCATCATCATTATGTCATCTTTGCTAAGATCCCTTTAATTGTTCAGTGACTCGATAATTAGATGATGGCTACAAATACAGTTGTTATTTATCTATGTTGACATGGTAGCACATGACGAGCTGTGTAGTGAGGGTGGTGGTGGTGTCGGTGGTGGGGAGGGGAAGAAATTCTCAGCCTTTCTCAGACATCTATTCCAGTATGTCTCCATTGCTGAGATCTCTGAAATTAAAGGTGTGTGTGTGATTGATTGCATGCATACACTGTATTTGTGTATGAGTTTTAGAAATTAAGTTGTGAGATCTTTGAGCATGCTTGTATGTGTGTAATTGTTTATGTATGAGCACAGATAAATTTGTGCATGAGTTGTAGGAACAAATGTGTGTGTAAACATGAGAACTAATTATGTTTACTTGTGTTTGTGTGTGTATATAGACGTCTGTATGTGACAATAGATATGTATGTCATTTGTGTGTGTGTGTGTGTGTGTGTGTGTGTGTGTGTGTGTGTGTGTAGTATATCTAACACACAGTGAGTTTTAAAAAACTGAATAAAATATACACAGCTTTAAAAAAGATGTTCAGTTATCTCAAACAGATGCTTAAAGGAACATCTTCCAATTCATGTTAAGATGCAAAATACCTCTACCAAAAGCCAAAACAAAAAACAAATGCCCTAAAAATTCATGCATATGTGATTTTAAAAAATGCTTATCTTTGTATTGTGTGTATGTATGTATGAATATGTCTATATCACTCTACATAATTTTGTGTGTAATGTATATGTTTGTGTTATACATGTTATTTAATCCTAGACTAACCATGATGGAACCAAAGATAATCCAGGAATGACCATCACTTATTTTTTTTAGGCATAGTGTACCTAAGACTAAATTATGTAGTGTCTCATTTGTTTGGGTGTAGTTACAGAAAGATTTGGCCACTATTTTTAGTAAGTCAAGTGACCTTGTAGTGGCTTCTTCTCTGGCTCTGTTATATGTTTTGTTGTTTAGCCCTGAAGCTAATTTTGATGAAACAAACCAGTGTTATATTTTGCTTGTTTGTTCTCTTGACAATGTGTGTTTAGAACTACATTATACAATCTGTTCTCTATTTTCTAGATAGTGGAATGTGATTTGAAAGAAAGACTTAGCTTCTATTTCTAGCCCAATGAGTGATCATAAAAGCTTCAGTGATATAATTGTTGTGTGTATGAGAGTGCTTGCCTATAAGTGTTTGTATTAGATGCATGTTTTTGAAATTGAAATTGCAGGGCATTAAGAAACCCAAAGCATCTTCATACCTTTGAGCAATAACTGCTTAATCCTTTTTGCTACCATATTTCTATTGAAATAAACTGCTTTTGTTTCAATTAATTTTGAAAATAATGAAAAATTTAGTAAAATAACTTTGTCGTTATTAAATTTGTGTTTGGAACTTAAATTAACATGAAATTTTGATGGAAGATTTTACTTTGATGGAAGATTTCACTTTGAAACGTAAAGTTGGTATTATGCAACCAATGGCAGTCGCTGGCACTTTGGTATCAAAGTTATCCAAAAAAGGATGATGTTCACACTTGGTTAGGCACTCCATCAGTTATGACAACAAATGTTCCAGTTGATTCGATCAACAGAACAACCTGCTTATGAAATTAATATGCATGTGGCTGAGCACTCCACAGACATACATATACTTAATGTAGTTCTCAGGGAGATTCAGTATGACACACAAAATGTGACAAGGGTGGCCCATTGAATTACAGGTATTACTCATTTTTGCCAGCCGAGTGGACTGCACCACTGTGAAATAAAGTGCCTTACTCAAGGACATAATGTGCCTTTAGGAATTGAACTCACTACCTTACAATTGTGAGCTGAATACACATGCCACAAGCCTTAGTTACTATGTATACAAAATGGAAAATACAGTAACTTGGTGCTGAGTAAACATTATTCACTGATTGTTTGCTGTTGTTTAGATCTGGGTCAGAAATGTTTAAACAGGTCTATAAGAGACATTCCAATATACTATTTTATCCAGACATAGTGTATCTAGTACTAAAACATCCAATGTATCCTTTCTTTTTTTAAAATGACAGGGTATGATTTGAGAGAGATTTGACTAATATCTAGGGAGCCAAACAATAGAGAACATTCGAGGGGGTGGGGGCTTAATATATGTTTGAGTATGAAGAATTTTTCAGATAAATAGAGTCTAAAGTAATATGATCAGTTGCAATAGGAAGTAGTTGTGTCAACAATACAATAAAACAATCGTCTCCTTGGTTATGAGCCAATAAATGAATACAAACAGGAAAGTGAAATTTTCGCTGTTCCTAAGTCTTGACATTGTGAAGCATGGCTGTTTCTTTTAATATCTCTCAAAGTTACAGATGGTGAACCCCATGTAGTTCCTCTGGTTGCCATCAAGCAGTGAATCTGATACTTGGTCTACCATTCCTTTGGAGAGACAAGATCTTCAAGATGACTTTGCTGTATCTTTGAATTATATGTACAATTCATCCAATGAGCTTCCACACAATTTCTTTTTTCTCAGTTTCACTCACAAGCTATGGGTCACCCTAAGGCTCTAAAAAAATGATGTTTGCTCAACATGCCATGCACTGGGATCAAACTCAGGATCCTGTAGTTACAAAGTGAACTTCCTAATCATTTAATCTTGCTGTACCTACACACATATATAAACAGGCAAGATATATGCATATATACACATACATATACAAACAAGCATGCAAAATATATACATATGAACACATAAATATTTTATATATATACATAAACTGGAAGCCAACAAAGGAACCACTACATAATCAATAAATGTACTAGAAATAGTAACCAAATCTCTTCTACTCTAAAACATGAAGAACATTGGATAATGTAGTCTGAGATAAACTATACATGAATAGATGAGATGGTCATGGCTAGTATACCTTTAATCATTGGTTTGCTTGGCTGAGGTTGAACTGGGGCTAAACAACAACACCACACATTTTGCTTTGCTTTCTAAGCCATGTTTTAAAGATTTTTCTTCCAATTATTTCTGCTCTGGAATTTCATTGTTATTGTTCAGTGTCTGTGCAATCTTTGCCTCTTTCTATTAGCCTTCTAAATAAACATCAATGACACTAACCTAAAAAAGGAAAAAGAGAAAAATCATGAGAACTGTTATTTTTCAGCCAAACAATTTCTTTAAAGGCTGTAATTGAAAGAAAACTGAAGCAATATAATCAATAAAGTTTCTTAGTAATGTTTGGTATATTGTACGGTTCACTAATATCTGAAACCAGTTGTTTTGGGTTCTTTACATCTAAGTTGCATACAGCATAAGTGTTGAGCTGCGTTTTGGTTCTGTAAAAGATAACATTTTTTAGCAGCTTTATGTGTATACATATAGTAAGGGCAAGTGACCTTGTGGTTAAAGCACTGGGTTCATGATCACATAGTCATGAGTTCAATTCCTGGAACAGCCAGTATATTGTGTCCTTGTGCATGGTACATAATTTCACATTGCTCCAGTCTACTCAGCTAAAATGAGTATCAGCTGAGTACTGACGAAGCCCTTTTTCTTTCCTTCAGTTTTCACATTCTTGATATTTAACTGGGTCAAATATTGCAGAGCCAAGTGTCTGTACATGTCTGATTGCAACTACATAGCTACCTAAAACAATTAGTTAAAGCAAGGTATGTGTTACTGCTATGTTTTTATGTATAGATAGATAGAAAAATTTAAAAAAAAACATTGTCTCATTGAAAATATAGTTAATCTACTGCATTTCTCTATAATACACTTTTTTACCACATTTTTAATCAAAATATTAAGGTGCTCATTATGCAAAGGATCTAAGTGTTACATATCTTCTCCAAGTCAAGTGCATTGTCATATTTAATAACAAAAGTAAATTAGATTAGATCGTCTGAGATAACTGGTATGGAGCAAATATGATAATGGTACATTTTTCTATTATAGTGATAATGTGTTAGATATTCAGCACAACTGGCAGATACATGTTTCATGGCATTATTGTTGTCAACCTTTCATTATAGATGATTTGAATGTAACTCTTTGATTTTCAAAAATACAACTTGAATTATTTAATAAGATGAAATTAATAAATAAGGATACTACATAGATACTACCATTATTAAAATGTATATATAGACTTTAAAAAAATAAATAACTATTCGTAAAATACTGTAATTGTTATAATGAACTGTCACACTATATGCTTCAATTGAGAATGAAAGAATAAGATATTGAAAGTATTTAAACAGAAGTGTTTGCATTCTGCATTTTGAATTTTACATCTTTCCATACTAGTTCACTTTCATAGGTTGACTTAACAACAAATACAATTTTAGAGCATACACTAGTAAAGTTAAAAGTCACTTTCGAATTTGCATATTGTTTTGAAAATATATGAAATTTACTAATGAAGTTTACACAGTGATTATAATAAAACTGACTAAACACTTCATTTTCTATGCACTATAACATTAAATACAAACAGTGTATTATACATGAGATACATTTTTTTCTAGCTTTTCACAGCTTATTACTAGTGATGTGTTTTATACATGAGTGTACTTTATAGAAATGAATATGATATATTAATATTGTATGTTAGAGAAAGTTAGTAATGTAGAAATTCCTTCTGACAAAAGAAAATATATTTTCATCTACTTTCCATGATGGCATAGATTGGATGAGTCATCAAGATCTGAATCAGTTTTTATTCAGAGTTACTGACTTTTTAGATTGGTTGAAGAATCACATCTTGCTCAAGATATTCTAGTTTTGGTATCATTTCTTAGGCTGAATGCACCTTCAAACACCAACCATTTTACAAAGTGTACTGTATTTATTTTGTCATTGCACTAACACTTGAAATTCAGTCATGTTTTCACTATAGGAGCCTCTCAACCCTATATTGCATCTGTTCATTTACTAATCACTTTATATTGTATTGTGGGTGAATTGTACTTATGAGATTTTCCTTGTGATCTGCTAGACTAAACCGTTGACACTCTTCTGTGGTGAATAGAAGAGTGAGTGGAGGAATAAGAGGGGAGCAATATTATGATGAAACAGAGCAAGATAGTGATGGGGGGAGTAATGTTAAAGATATAAAGCTGGAGGGAGAGTATGTGGTGGTGGGGGGGGGGGAACAGAATACTGTTACAATGGCTCTGAGAGAGATTGAGTGGAGGAAGAATAAAAGGGAAAGTGACAGAGAGAATAGTGATAGAGAGATGAGAGGTTATCAATGTGCAGATGGTGGCTTAACAGGGCATATTGGACCACAGGCCTAAATGTCGCAGGTTAGGAGGCAGTGGATGGAGGCTTAGGAGAGATATATTGAATATCCCAGCTTCCATTGCTACAATCATTTTAATATTCACTATGCCATGCTTGAACAGGTGGGCGTATAATTTTGATTAATCTAAGGAAGCAAAATCTCCAATACAAATTGCTTGAGATAAGCTAAGAAGTTAACTGAATGTGGTTGCTACAACAGATTAATAAGATTTGAAGAAAATCCATGCATTTTAAAATTCTATGCACGTATTTTAAAAACGTAGTTTCATTCTTAATTTCTTGTCTGTTGTTCCATTTTAAGTTCAGTGAAGCATTAATTTAATTTATTTTAAATAAAATTTGAAACAAAAGTAAATATTTGCATAAAAGATATCTTTAAAACTCATTTCTAAACATTTCTTATATCTTTTAATAAGAAGAGAACAACCAGTAGCATTTGTATATTACAAAAGAATTATACTTTCCACTGAAAACTTATATAATTTCAAAATTACAGACTTATCTTCTAACATTTTGCTAAAAACGACTTGAATAAGCTCTAGAGAAACTAGGACAGAGCTGTTCTTTGATGTCTTGTTATTGTTGTTGTTGCTGCTGCTGGTGTCTTATGTTTATGATCTTCAGTTGATTTAGTTACAAATACCAATAATATTTCTTAGAAACAATTTGTAATATATTACTTTTTAACATGACTTCTTAAAGCAGATGGAAGTAAAAGTTATATCATTTTAATAAATAGATTCTTCATATGTTCTGATTATGTTTTCCAGCAATATATAAGAAATTCTTGTTATTTTACTTATGTATTTAGTTTGTAATTCTGAAGGCACATAATTAGTTGTCTTATCTAAAATATATGTAATATTTACTGTTATCCTTACCCTGTTCAAGTAACCTATGTAAATACTAATACCTAATTTATGTTTTTTTCTTATGTGAAACACAAAAATGTTGATTATATTTTTGCTTGATTGGCAGGAAGAATTTTCAGTACATTGTTTTTGTTTATCCCTAGACACACTTATCCATAGTCATTACATCCATGACTATCCTATCTATTTTTTCATAGAAAATTTATACCCCAGATTTCATTACTCGATTGGTACATATTAAAGATGGCAGGGTGTGATATATGCGAGATTTTCCTACAATTCCTAGCAGAGCAACCACTTAAAAAGTTTGTTGGCTTATAGCAATCAGTCATCACCATTATCATTTTAACATTTAATTTTCCATGCTTCCATTGGTCACAGAAGAGTATATTGGATCAGAATTTCTACAGCCAGATGTCCAGATGCCCTCCTATCACTAACCTCCTCCTGCTCTCAAATAGGGGTAATAATCTCCCAGTCTATTGAATAAAAAAAAACAACCCAGACATTCTTTCTTAATGGATCTCATTCAAACCCATTGTTTACAAATCAGAGAAGGCAGGGGGAATATGAACTCCCACATACATATATAAATATAAGTACACATGTACATACATATGTATGTATATGCACATATCATCATCATCGTTTAATGACTGTCTTCCATTCTGGCTTGCATTGGGTGGTTTGGTAGGTGCTGACCATCAAGGGAGCTATCTAAACTCAAAATGGTCTGTTGTGGCATGTTTCTACAGTTGGATGCCCTTCCTAGTGTCAACCACTTTATAGCATGTGCTAGGTGCCTTTTACATGCCACTGGCTTGGGTGCATTTATGCAGTACTTGCACAAGTGCATTTTATGTGGCATTGGCATCTGTAAAGGACAAGCTTTCATGTATGGATGACAGTGATTTCACTTAGTTTGACACGTCTTCTCAAGTACACCAAATTGCCACAGCTCCCAGTTCCTTGTCATTTTCTCAGTGAGGCCCAGTGTCTGAAGATCCTATACATACATATGTTCAATAACCTTCTTTCACTTTCTGTCTACTAAATCCACTCATAAGGCTTTAGTTGGCCCAAGGCTATAAGAAAAGACACTTGTTCAAAGTACCACACAGTGGGTCACCCTAAAACCATATGGTTGGGAAGTAAACACTTAACCACTCAGCTATGCCTGCACCTAATCATCATCATCATTGTTTAACGTCCAATTTCCATGCTGGCATGATTTGGATGGTTTGACTGAGGACTGGCAAGCCAGGAGCTGTACCAGGCTCCAATCTGGCATCAACCATGCTTGAATGGTGCTTTTTATGTGCCACCTGCATGGGAGCCAATCTGTTGGGACTGGCATCAACCATGCTCAGATGGTGCTTTTTACATGCCACCAGTACGGCTACCAGTCAGGCAGTACTGGCATCGGCCATGACAATGATTTCACTTGACTCAACAGGTCTTCTCAAGCACAGCGTATTATCCAATCATTGAAGAGTGATAACTGTGAGAGAAATGATTAACAAAGAATATCCAGTTCTGTGTTGCATTAATAATTGCAGGAAAGAGTTTTGGTATGGTTCTGTGTAGTACAGCCAGATAGGCAATAAGAAATAATCTATATATATAAAAATGAGAATGTGTGTCTGTCTGTCTGTCTGTGTGTGTGAATCCCTAAAACTCGAGAACTACGCAACCAATTTCATTCAAATTTTACACATGCCTTACTTAGGGTTCCAGTTGTGTTTTAGTCAAAAAAATTTTTTAACTTCTTGCAGAGTTCGAGCACACGGCAACATAATATCTCCTCCACTATTTAATTATTACGTGTCAAAAGTGAAAACACTCATGTCAAATACTTTCACTTTAAAAATGAAACTATTCCACTAACTGAAACAATCACATTTCGATACTGTAATGACAGATACTTTCAGAGAGAGAGAGAAAGAGAGAGAGAGAGATGTATACGTATACATATAGATGTATACGTACACCATTTCGATACTGTAATGACAGATACTTTCAGAGAGAGAGAAAGAGAGAAAAGAGAGAGAGAGATGTATATGTATACATATAGATGTATATGTACACGTATATATATATATATATATATATATATATATATATATATATATATATATAGATAGATAGATAGATAGATCTATATGCATACATGTATATGTATACATATGTGTAGATGTATACATATATACATGCATATAGATATCTATACATATATACACCCATCACACACACATACACATGCACACAAACACACCATTAGTCATTTGTTTTCTTATCCAAAACTACGTCAAAAGTACTGAATGGATCTTTATGAAATTTGGAAATTATATTCTTTGCATAACGGCCATAACTCCCATGAAAATTCATATATTTTTGATGTTGATGAAATTTTAACCCGAACATAACAGATGAGCATTATTTAGAAAATGATGTCACACGTTATCGAGGCTACCATTCTTTCTGGATGTGCAAAAGGGGATGATGTCTTTATTCCAAGAATTCCTCTTACTCCATCAGGAGCAGACATTCCTTTTACATTCAGAAGACTACAATTCCCCCTTCGTGTGACTTTTGCCATGTCCATAAACAAATCTCAGGGTCAAACACTGTCTGTAGCTGGTCTTCTCTTGGAAGAGCCCTGCTTCTCACATGGACAACTGTATGTTGGCTGCTCAAGAGTGGGCAGCAAAAAAAACCTATTTGCATATGATCCACAAGGGAAAACAAGGAACATTGTTTACAACGAGGTGTTATAATTACAACAGCAAGAAAGTATGTACATGATCACCTTCTTTTACGAAACTTCATTGACTTTCATATATTTATATTTCTGCTAGTAAATTATAAAACAATGATGTTGAGTCAGTAGTTTCATATGAATAGGATAAAAAGAGGAATTTAGTAAAATGGGTACAATGGAGAATTTTGTTATACAATTGGGCATTCATCCTATTTTCTTCATTCTGATCTTTAAGACATAATAAATGAGTTGAAGACTATTCTCATTACAAAATCTGTCAAAGATCTAAAGATTCTACTGGGTTGGTGACTCATTGAAAGGATGAATATCAATAAACTTGATCATTATCAGGATCTCTAGGATTAGTTGAAGGAAGTCGTTCCCAAACGGGAAAGTGGGTTGAATGTTTGCTACAGAATGGATTCTGCTAAAGGCTTCCCCAGATCAGGAAATCATGTTAATAAAAGGATCAGAAAGCAAATATATTTTTCAGATTCTCTTCAAAAATCAGTAAAAGTTAAGATATTGATGTCTTTTAAGTGATCTTCCTGCATTTTAAAATAATATTTCGAATCTAATATTTTTACAATATCAATCAAGTTTATACTTCAGTTGGTGATCTATCTTCACCTTATCAATTATCAAATGCTTTCATTTTTGTACTCATTTCTAGTTAGTATATATTTTGTTTGCTCTAACTGTTGAGGTTACTTTGCTAGTTATAATTTTATGCACAGATATCATGTATCAAACTTTGCCTCTTCCATCTGCTTAACATTCAAAGCAAGTCTAGATCTTTATGTGAGGCTTCAAATAATCTCATTTGTAAAACATTCAGTGGCATTCTTTCACACATTTTCTATAAGAATTTAATCCTTAAAGAAATGTGTTATCCATACAATGTTAACATATTTCATGCATAGTGGTTTTACCATTGTCTTGGATAAGTTATTCTTTTATCTTTCTTTTTTATTTCCTATCAGGTTCTTCTTTTATTCTTAAGAACTTTAGCTCTCTTAACTGTAGCTGTGGCTCATTTGCAGACATTTCAGTCTTTATCAATTATAACACCACCTCTAGTCTCTTTGTTAACAACTTTGAAGATTATTTTTGAATTTACATTATTTAATACAAATGTAATCCTTTACATTTTTCTTCATATTGAATGATTTCTTTATATCCTCTCACAACATATCATTGTCTACTACCTCAAAGGAATATACTAGTGATCAAAAGATACTGTAAATACCCAACAGCATCAAGATGTTGTTTCTGGGTGTGATTAAACATAGACCTCATACGATGAATGGATAAAATGGGCAAAATAATTTCTAGTAGTCGATTAGATGAAATTCTTTAAGGCCATGGTCTCTGACCTTTTTTAGCACCGCTGACTGGTTTCCTGCAAAATAGCTTTCCCATAAACTGAGGAATCACCAGCATCATCATTATCATCATCTAACATCTGTTTTCCATGCTGGCATGGGTTGGATAGCTTGACCAGAGCTGACAAGCAGGAAAGCTGCACTAGGTTCCAGTCTGATTTGACTTGATTTCTACAATTGGATGCCTTTCCATTTTAGACTTCCATGCCAATTAGTGGGTGCTTTTTAAATGGCACTGGCAGACTGCAATAATCAACGAAATATAAAAATAAAATTTTAAAATTTATTCTTCTTCTGCAACCTAGTACTAAGTGATCCACAGCCTAGTTTTGGTCCACAGCACAATGGTTGTGGACCCCTACTTTAAGGCACAGCAAGATAAGACCATTTGTGGCCCTTAATTGGAACCAATAGACTACCTATTTGATGGCCTATAAGATGCACCTTTTTTTACCCAAAAATGGCTTTAAAAAGCCCCCTACATCCAATACACACAATGTAGGCTCAAAACTCACTCAAAACAGTATGTATGTTTACAAAACGTGTGCTGCCATCTATTGGTGAACACTTGCCTTCAGTATGTTTATATCAAATGTGGATGCAATAAATTGCTTATAATTACCGGTAATAACATAAAGTTATACAGGTAAGTAGAGGAATTAAAACATTATTTTAGAGGTATTTCATTTTACAAAAGTATAGCCTAGGCTAGGATGTGTCCTATGCACTCTTGTGTCTTATAGGCCATCAAATACAGTATTCAGAAAGATGAGTAGCAGATTCGTGTTACTTAGCCTCATTTCAGTCCTAACTGTGCAGACCTATAATTAAAGACATTCTAGCTGTAACCATCTTGTTTTATTTTCATATAGTTGCTCCAGAACTATACTATCCAGTGTATCACATCTCTCCTGAGACAGTGAAGTAGAATTCAATGGAGATTGGGGTGTTATTTCTTACAGACAAGCAGCTGTGTAGAGGCTTCCTTTTTGACTCTATGTGTTGATAAATTCTCCTGGAAGATAACAATAAGTACAACTTTTTTACACAGAGAAGGAAGTGAGGTGTCATATATAATGGTTATTGAATGAAAAATCTCTGCAGCTTTAGAGAAAATCACTTGGGTATAATTCTTCAATGTGTAATATCAAGTATCAAGGAAGACTAAGCACAGAGGAGTTGTTTACAAGCTATTAATAAATCAAGCTTAAAAAATGAAATTATGTACATGAAAAATCTTTAACCTTTAGATTGCAAAATAGGCGTCACAGATACTAGCTGATGTAAACATTTATGTTACAGCTACAGAATGCAAATGGAAGGTATATATATCAAGTGAATCATTGTCCTGCTTCAATGTGTCATGATAAATACAACAAAGGTAACATGACATAGAATCAAAGTATACAGAGAGATATGCACAAATACAGAGCTTCCAACAGAGGGCAGCAAAGCAAGAGCTATAATTATGTCTCTTAATTTAAACATTGAATTGGCTGAACTGTATTTCATAACCCCACCTCTCTCTCTCTCTCTCTCTCTCTCAATCTTAATCTCTTAGTCTATTATAAACACATGGTTTTGGATTCAGTCCCATTCTGCACCACATTGAACAAATGTCATCTACTATAGCCTCAAGCCAATCAAAACCTTGTAAAGTGGATTATGGTGTAGGTAGAAACTGAGGATGTGTGTGTCTTCTTGTCTTGATATCGTTCACTAGTCAACAAGTGGTGTCATTTATTTTCAGCTAAGGTAAAAAAAAACACTCGCCCAAGATGCCAGGTGGAGGTATTGAACATAGGGACTTTGTGATTGTGAAGTAGATCTCTTAAATATATCAGTCATGCTGTGTCGCAATATTTTATGGAGGGAACATTCGACCTTTTATCTTGAATATTTACACTTTGTGACTTGTAAGAGAACCCTATTATATTTTGAAAGCTTTACAACTAAACAATGATGATTAATAACTAAATGTAATGAGTTATGGCTAAACAATGATGATGTCTGACAATGATAGTTTTGACTAAAGAATGTAAATCAAAAGTATCAGAAAACTATGAGTGTGTGTGTGATTGTGTGTGTGTAAGTGGCTGTGTGGTAGGAAGCTTCCGGGTTTAGTCCTACTGCATGGCACCTTGAGTGAGTGTCTTTTACTATAGCTTTGGGCTGACCAAAGCCTTGTAAGTGGATTTGGCAGGCAGAAACTGAAAGAAGCCCATTGTATATATATATATATATGTATATATATATAATATGAATATGTCTGTGTGTCTGTGCTTGTCCCCACCACCATTGCTTCACAACCAATGCTGTTGTGTTTATGTCCCCCTAACTTAGTGGTTCGGTAAAAGAGACCAACCAATAGAATAAAGTACTAGACTTACAAAGAATAAGTCCTGGGGTCAATTTGCTTGGCTAAAGGCAGTGCTCCAGTATGGCTGCAGTCAAATGACTGAAACAAGTAAAGGAATAAAAGAATGTATATGTTTACACTCACACACACACACACACACAAACACACACACACACATTTTGATTTGTAAACAGAGCTTTATACTATCAATATATTCATCCTTCCATTAATTGCTTAATTGCCCTCAGAAACACATGCATACACATTGACGCATGATATATTCATTAAAATAAATTCATCTGTCTGACAGACAAACTTCTAATTGCTGGCATTTCTATTACTGTTAATTAACCCTGTAGTTTTGCTTTTAGTATATGAGAACCCATGAAATGAAAAAAATATCTCACTTGGAAAACTGGTATGGGTTGATGAGTGTTGGTGACAAAAAGTGCATCAAGTTGTAAAAAATCTCCCTCAGCAAGTTATGTCTAACCCATGCCAGTATCGAAAAACAGACATAAAAACAAATGAATTTCAAATTGTTTCAACATCATCCCATGTTATTGCATAAATCTTATAAGATATCTCAAAATATCTAGCCAGCCAACCTGCTGTTTTAAAGATCTTATTGAAGATCCTGGTTGTCACCATATTAGTTTTTAGCAGTTGACTTATTTCAATTGATAAATTTGTTAACTAAAAATAACTACATCAAGCAGTTACTGAGTTTCATCATAAATTTCGTTAGCAAAATGTTTGGTTAAAGTGTAACTTCTTGTTTTCTTCTTTTCTTTTCACACATTCTAAGTGGGTTTGATGGAATGGACAGTGTGGCCAATTCCATAATATTCATTCTGAACCTTCACAAGCCAACTGCAGGAAAGCTATGTGCAAGGAAGGAATTGGGAATTTCTGGGCTGGAAAGACTGGCCAGAGTTAGTCCCTTATCTTGTTCAGTATGATCAGATGAATTTTTTTATTTCATGAAATGTTATAGTATATATTTGGTGGTCTTTTTTTTTCTTAATTCATTCAGAAAGTATTTTATGATCACTTTTTATCTAAAGTTTTTCTTGTTTCCAGAAATGTCTTTATCATTCATATATAGAAAACACAAGACAAATGAGAGAGAGACAGACAGACAGACAGACAGACAGACAGACAGAGAATGAATTTACATAGTCATTCAGCCTACTAGAAACAGAAGTTAATTACCCTTGAAATTTTCACTCCAAATGGATGATTGATCACAGCTGTAATTCCATTGATCCCAGGTCTGTTTGATCAAAACTGACCAGCAGCTAAACAGCAACAACAACTGTGATGCCTTTGTAAATGCTGACCTTGTTCCTTATCGAAATAAACCAGTTTCTCTAAAATTCACATCCTGTTCCATATATTGATGTTTTAGTGTCAGAACATTTTCACAATTTCTGGATTGTTTCTTCAAACCAGAATGAATTGTAAAATTACATTATTGCAGTGTCTTTCACAGGAAGATCTTGGGAAAATTAATGAAATGGGGAAGAGGATAAAATGTCATATTTAATAAAACAAAGAGCGTTATGAATTTTCTAATACTTGGCCAACATCAGTGTGAAGAAAGAAGAATTATATGAGTACAAATATTATTTTGTCTTCTCATCAATAAAGAGAAAATAGCAAAGATTTTTGCTTTTTTTTGTTTGTTTGTTTTTGAAGGGTTGCTGAGATTTCAGTTTTAGAAACACTGCATGTGTCTCCTTTATGGCAAGACACCTATCTCTGTCCCTCTATTCATTCTCTAGCTTCTCATCACCTGGAACAAAGTCACCTTCCTTACTACTACTCTTCCCTCAGTTAAGGGGTCTTGTTTTGCAAGTTATTTGCTGACCTCAGTATTTCTGCTGCAGTGCCATATAAAAAGCAGACAGTGAACTGGGCTCAGTCCACTAGCTCGCTGGCTCCTGTCAAACTATCCAGCTCATGCCAGCATGGAAGGAGTACATTAAATGATGATGATCATTGAATCTTGTGACTAGATGTAATTCTATTAACCATTTTGTGACCAATGCCTTGGGAGTGAAATTAGTAGATAGAATTTGTGTGGAAGTTCACCATATGTGTGTCTGTTTGTATGTAAGCATGTATACATGTATGTGTGTGTCATTTTTGTGTTTCTGTTTATATCTCATAAATTAGTGGCATGACAAATATTTTTTTTTTTAACTCTGATACTTATTTTAAGTACCAGCCTTAAAAATAAGTTCTGGGATCAATATGATTAGTTGAAATCCTTCAAAGCAATGACCGATACAAGCAAAAGAATAAATGGATATTTTCTAACAAAAATTTATTGCTTCTCTTTTTTAATTTTCAAAATGATTAAGAACTTTGAAAGGTTTTGTGAATATCTAAAACTACCATCCAACTGAACAAAAGAGAAATGTTTATATATTGAATTCAATGTTCTCTTTCATATATTAATAAGAACTCAGTCTAAGATTTTAATTTTGAAGGGTTGATGTTAGAAGGGTTAACTCACTATAATATTTCTATATATCTATCTCTGTTACTTATAAGTCTTTTTATCTGTTGCCTCCTTTGTCTATTTTCCTATATCCAACTTCACCTCACCTGACTCTTCATCACCTCCTCAACTCAACTGACCTGGTTCTTGCTGCAAACTTTGAATATCCCTCACTCACATTTACTTCCTCCCTCATGGGTCACCTCACACACAACTCCCATCACCTCCTCCACAATGCACCCCCCTCTCACCATTTCCTACCATTACACATACTGGCTTTTTCCAACTATACTCAGTCCATACATAGCCCTCTACATAGTCTGTTTCTTATGTGTAATTATGAAAACATATGAAAGCCTGTGTATTCTCCCTCTTACTCTCTCAGAAGAGCAAGGGTCCAAAATGTTAGATTTTTCCCTCTTCATGTCAAATCAACTCCCTGAAATTATTTTTCTATCTATAAATTCTTATCAACAATTGTTAAATTGCTAGTTAATCCAATTCCTCCTTTTTTCTTGAGGGACATTATAACTAATCCTATCTCATAGGGATATTTCTTTTGGAATTTCAGTGTTGAACTCTGAAACATGATTTTTATGATAAAAAGTTTGCTTAGAAAGAAAGACTTAATTTATATACTACATAACAAGTGAATATGTAGAAATATTTTTACAATATATCCTCTTTATAAATATTCTCTTCTGTGACAGATATGTCTTTGTAAATATTCTTTTCAAGACAGATGTTTGGTTTTTTTGTAAATATTCTCTTCAATAATAGATAGATTTATTTTTGTTGTTGTTCTCTCCAACAGTTATGAAATTGTATATTATAAATTTAGTTGGAATTCTTGGGGGATATGTGAGAAGAATGAATGTTTGTCTTACTCACGTGCACACACACACACACACACACACACACACACACACACACACACACGCACGCATGGCTTAATGTTTGTTATTATGTTGAGTTAGAATGAAAACAATTTTACATTAAACTGAAAGTTAACTCAATACTTTCCGTGAAGGACATATTCATTATTCTGTTTCAAGAATAGTGTTGACAGTTACTTCAAAGTTTCAACCAGATTAGCCCTCATCAGACAGCTTGACAAAGGCTATGCAGACTGAAACTTCGGAGTCACAGTCAACACAATTCTTGTAAAAGTATAAGAAAGAAATAAGCTAAAGAATGATAACTTTTGTACAAATGGATTACACACACACACACACACACACACATGCACACATACACACACATGCACATACCTTGTGACATAACAGAACTTCCTAGCATGTAAAAAAAAAAAAGAACATAAAACAACCATGATGATGTTGATGAGGATGGTAAACTTCTAAATGAGGTAGTGTACTCAATACATTGAGTGAAGTTCATTACTTCATTGAAAAGTGAAAACCAATGATTCACTCCATTGCTTTTGATTCTTTACTAGTTTCAGTTATACAGATTGCAATCATGTTGAGTCACCACATTCTGATGCTTTCAGTCAGTACATACGTCACTGGTTTTTATTTATTGAATGATTAAGATAACCTTTTCATGTATAGGAATGCAACTCAAAGCACTGTTATCCGTCATGCACAAGCATACATACACAAACACATGCGCACGCGCACGTGTGTGTGTGTGTGTGTATCCATATATATCTCAAGACTGTCACTTTGGTAGTTACAACAAGTGTTCCAGCTGATCTGATCAACAGAATAACCTGCTTGTGGAATTAATGTGCATGTGGCTGAGCAATCCACAGACATACATAACCCTTTAATGTAACTCTCTGGGAGATTCAGCATGACAAAAAATGTGACAAGGCTGGCCATTTTAAAATACAGGTGCTACTCATATTTGCTAGCTGAGTGGACTGGAGCAACGTGAAATACAGTGTCTTGCTCAAGGACACAACACATCACCAGGTATTGAACTCATGACCTCACAAATATGAATACTCTAACCACTAAAACACATGCTTCATACACACACGCACACACACACACATTCATTCATTCATTCATCATCATCTTAATGTCCTTTTTTCCAAGTCCATGCTTGCATGGATTGGCTGGAGTTTATTGAAGCAGATTTTCTACACCCAGATGTCCTTCCTGTTGCCAGCTCTCACCTGTTTCCAAGCAAGATAATTCTACCCCTTGCCCAAATATATTCTTGAGGGTATACAGGGCGTCAGATTTAGTCTGCAAGGGAGAAGACTGTGCTGGTATGGTCATGTGATGCATATGAATGAAAACAGTTGCATCAAGAAGTGCTGAGCTCTAATTGTGGAGAGAATATGCAGAAAAGGGTAGACCCAGGAAGACGTGGGATGAACTAGTGAGAAAGGATCTTCAGATATTGGGTCTCACAGAGGGTATAACATGTCAAGGTAAGTAAATACATGGTCATCCTTGAGTACAGGGATGTCCCCTGCTTCTCTGTCCAGTTGAGTGTTCCTAATCTTGCAGGCTCATGGGTGCTGGTGCCATGTAAAAAGCACTCATGCCAGGTGTCACATGAGAAACAACTGTGCCAGTGCCACATAAAATCACCCATACTGGTGTTGTATAAAAGCAGCCAGTACACTCCGTAAAGTGGTTAGTGTTAGGAAGGGCATCCAGCTACAGAAACCATACCAAAACAGACATGGAGCCTGGAGAACTTTCCAGTTGTTCAGCCCTTATCAAACTGTCAGACCCATGCCAGCATGGAAAATGCACATCAAAGGATGATAATGAATGTTGCAGCTTGTATGACAGTGACACTCATTTTACTGCTGTCATGCAATATGAAGACAAGGAGACAGGCAGATTCATACACATTCCATCTGGCTGACAGTCATGCAGGTGGAACATAAAGAGCACCATTTGAGCTCTGGACCTCATGGAGGCAGTGACAGATGACCAAGACCCTTGGCAATATACTGTGCATGTGTTGACCTGTCAAGCCAAGTGAGACTGTAGTCGTGGCCTAAGCCAGTGTTAGGTCAATGGCACCCGTGCTGGTGGCATGTAAAAAACACCCACTACACTCTCGGAGTGATTGGTGTTAGGAAAGGCATCGAGGTGTGGAAACCTTGCCAAATCAGACTGGAACCTGGTGCAGCCCCACCGGCTTATGAGTTTTCAGTCAAACCTTCCTACTCCTGCCAGCATGGAAAGCGGACATTAAATGACGATGATGATGACAATGATATGTATATATATACACACATACACACACACATATATATATATATATATATATATAAACTTCCAATCATTCAACAACACATGTGATTTTCTCTGATTATTTTTTTCCTTTCCTTTGGTCATTTTCCTCTTTCTGGCAAAAAGCCATGCTTGAATCTTCACATCTCCGCTTTTTTCCATCTTAAACTTTCTCTAAGCATCAGCTTAATACATACATCCTTTTGACTTTTGCTGCTTCTCTTGTTTTTGTTTTTTTGCTTTTGATTTGCATGTGTATTTATGTGTGTGTGTGTGTGTGTGTGTATGATGAGCTTCTTTAAGTTTTCATTTTCCAAATCCACTCACAAGGTTTTGATCAGCCCAGGGCTACAGTAGAAGACACATGCACAAAGTGCCACACAGTAGAACTGAACCCAAAACCATGTGGTTGGGAAGCAAACTTCTTACCAAGCAGCCTGCTCTTGTAGATATATATGTTGTTGGATAACAATCTTGGGAAGGAGTGCTCAATACAAACATAGAATGCAATAGTTTATTTAAGCCAGTTCAGTGGCCTGTATTTCTGGAGTTTCCAATGTATGCTGGCTCAGTTTGATTTATTTGAAGAAGCAGTAATAGTATACTGTCAAAACTCCAGAGTAACAAGCTCCTGGATTGGCTTAAATAAATTGTATATATATATACATATATGTGTGTGTGTGTGTGTGTGTGTTTTGATGTATGTATGTGTGTTTGTGTTTATGTGTGTGCACACATGAGTGTATGTATGTAAGTGTTGACATTCCATAACTTCGCTTGTCACCATTTGAGTGAAACAGTGATAGATTGTTTACAATCCTTGTCTTTATTATTACTGGTCACTCAGTACATATAAAAACAAATGAAATAGAAGGAAAAATATCACTCATTTGCATTTCTTCTGAATCTTTATATTCTGAGTTCACATTTCCTCAAAGCCAACTTTACCTTTCATACTTTCAGGGTCAATGATATAAGCACCTTTTTAACACTGGGGTGGATGTAATCAACTTAGTGGAGGTGCAATGGTCCAGTGGTTAGGGCAGCGGACTCGCAGTCATAGGATCGCGGTTTCAATTCCCAGACCAGGCGTTGTGAGTGTTTATTGAGCGAAAACACCTAAAGCTCCACGAGGCTCTGGCAGGGGATGGTGGCGAACCTTGTTGTACTCTTTCACCACAACTTTCTCTCACTCTTACTTCCTGTTTCTGTTGTGCCTGTAATTCAAAGGGTCAGCCTTGTCACACTGTGTCACGCTGAATATCCCCAAGAACTACGTTAAGGGTACACGTGTCTGTGGAGTGCTCAGCCACTTGCACGTTAATTTCACGAGCAGGCTGTTCCGTTGGTCGGATCAACTGGAACCCTCGACGTCATAAGCAACGGAGTGCCAACAATGTAATCAACTTACCCCACTTATCTAAAAATTGCTGACCATCATCATAATCTTTTTTATCATCAACAAGGCAGTGAGGTGGCAGAATCGTTGTCATGCCTGGTAAAATGCTTTCTGACATTTTGTCCGTTCTTACATTCTAAGTTCAAATTCCGCCGAGGTCAACTTTGCCTTTCGTCCTTTCGGGATTGACAAAATAAGTATCAGCTGAGTACTGGAGTTGATGTAATCGACTAGCCACCCTCCCGCAAAATTTTAGGCCTTGTGCCTACAGTAGAAAGGATTGTTATTGTTGTTATTATTATTTTTATTATTACCATTGAGTGAGAGAACAGTGCATGCCATCAAAGTGACACTGGGGTAAAATATACAAAACCATCATGACTACCCGTCTGATAAGGGTACATGAGGCACATGCATCACAACCATATGTGCGCGACATAGTGATCTCATATCAAAATAACCAGTGCATGACCTCGCAGGTGGGGCCCAGTTAGAATTTTCCTGCTCAAAAGGCCCCTGAATAAGGTTTGTTTAAGGATGTTGAGCAAAACACCCATGTTTGCAAAGGTGGATTATTCAAACCCTGAAGAATTCCTCTCAACACATGGCTATGATGCTCCCCCACTACTTCTGCTCATGATCAGAGATGCACATATCGTCAGCCATCAAGGGACATGCTCAACTGGTTAAGGTCAAACAACTGACAAGCAAATCTGTGGTATTAAGCAGAATATTTGCTGTAGCCCATTATTATTATTATTATTATTATTATTATTGTTATTGTTATTATTATTATTATTATTATTATTGTTATTATTATATAGCTGTTACATGCTACATGAAGTTAGCAGGCATGTTGTCAAGAGGCCTAGTGACAACAAATCTCAAATCTTTCTTATGATTCTTGCAGAAAACTTGATTGCACATATTCAAAGTCTACAAAGCATATCTCACTTCCAGTATCTTTCAGCCTTTTAGATAAGAACTTGGCTTCCATGCCGTGTGTGCCAAATAACACAGAAACAATTGTCTTCCACAATGTCTTCATTTCTCTGACTAGATTCTGATATCACTCAATTTTTCTCAAATTCTTTGGTAGCTATCATATAATATTGCATAATTTATAATCATACTCTATTTTTTTTTTTAATCCTCTGTGATCAAATCTCATCTCCTTGCTTCAGTAGCATGGTCAGTCTTCATGAAGAAATCCCATAAAATCTTGTAATTATTATTTGCCATCACAGCAACAGGTTCATGTTTATACCACTTCTCTGTCACTTTGAATCAACTCACTTGGCTAACATCCCAGTGCACTCTTTTACTGTGTGCTGGCTTATTGCATTTATTATTATTATTATTATTATTATTATTATTATTATTATCATTATTATTAAGCCAGTGAGCTGACAGGATCATTAGCATGCTGGACGAAATGCTTGGCGGTATTTCACCCATCTCAATGTTTTGAGTTCAAATTCCACTGAGGCTAACTTGGCCTTGCATCCTTTCAGGGTTAATAAATGAAGTACCAGTGGAACACTGAGATCAATGTAACTGACTTATCCCCTCTCTCTAAATGGCGACCCTTGTGGAAAAATTTGAAACCGTTATAATTATTATTATTATTGTTATTATTATTTTTAGATAAAGGATAAAACTAATGCACAAGAGTCATGACTGCGACAATAGATTTAAAGTGCATATTCAGATTTATATCTAAGAATGATTGACAAGCAACGTACTAATATGTTGGGTATAGTCAAATAATGACCTGCTATAATTACTCATTGATTGTGAAGAAAATATCCACCAGATTGATATGGATATGTGTTAGTTGTGAAACTGACAGGAATTGAAAATATTACTGACACATGCGTATTATATTTCTATCCAAAATGCAAATTATATAACGTGTGTGGTGTCACTGTATTATATTGTGTTGCACTATCTAGTGTTGTACGGTACAGTATTGTGGAATGAGGGGGTGCATAGTATATAGAGGCATGGCTGTGTGGGTTCAGTCCCACTGCATGGAACCTTGGGCAGGTGTCTTCTACTATAGCTTGCTTTGGGCTGACCAAAGAAAGCCTTGTGAGTTGATTTGACAGACAGAAACTGAAAGAAGCCCATTGTATGTTTGTGTGTGTGTGTATATATATATATATATATATATATATATAGTTCAAAGCTTCCACCGCTAGAAGCCACTTGATGCAACCCTCAGGCATCAGTATGCCAGTTGGCAGTGTCAAATGCAGTCTTACTGTTGCATGGTGTGTCTTTGCTTTGCAGTGTTTCTTGACTGTTTGTTGATTTTCATGATGGCTGAAATGAAGGGACAGCATGCTTCCATGAAATTCTGTTTTCTGCAAAATTTGTGCCTCACTTGCTAACAAGATCAGAAGCAGTTACAACTGAATACATGTCTTGAACTGATAAAACAGTTGGAAATGAAACAGTTGGTGATGAAAGCTGGTGCTACGGAATTTGCAGATGTGGAAGAGGTGAAAAAAAAAAAATTACAATGGAGGCATTAAAAGGCATCACTTTGCAAGAGTTCCAGCATTGCTTCGAACAGTGGAAAACATGTCTGGACCGATGCATTGCGTCAAATGGAGAATACTTTGAAGGTGATAAAAGTGTCAACATGTAAAACTAAGTGAATAAAATAATACTGCAAAATTTCGGTTTCTTTTGGATCCCCTCGTATATATATATATATATAAATAATGAGTATATGCATATATATGTACATGTATGTACATACCTACATCTACCTGTATACATAGATGCATATCTGGGAACAGGACGTTGCAAACAAAACGTGGACAAAATGATAAAACACAGAGGCCACATAGAGAACATTTCCTTCATCAGCTGCCACCATTCTAACACTGGCATTTCAAAGAGTTAGGGCATATATATATATATATATATATATATGTATATGCATGTATATCTTTGTATCTGTGTTTGTGCCCCACATCTTGACAATCGGTGTTGGTGTGTTTACATCCCTGTAAGTTAGCGGTTCAACAAAACGGGCCGATAAAATAAGTATTAAGCTTTAGATGGAAAAAAAAAGAAAATAATGATAATAATGGGTTGATTCATTCAGCTAAAAATTATTTGAGGTGGTGCTCTAGCATGGCCGCAGTCTAATGACTGAAACGAGTAAAAAGAAAGATATAAAAGACAGATGTGTAAATATGATTTGTAGATTAGAAAACAAAACTAAGGATGTACAAAGATGGTTAAAAGCTACCATTACTTCTAAGTGGAATTTAATGCAAAACTGATGGAGTGATAGTGGGATTTTAAATGATTTTTATCTTTCAATAATTCTTTCGATAAAAAGGTTCTTAAGTTTGAGGAGGAGAGACTTACTCTATTATTGATTTTTGCTTGAACATATTTTTTTCCCCCCCTCTCTGCTTTTTTCTGCTTCAGATTAAGATGCTGGCACCAAACATCAGTTAGGAACAAATATTTCATGCTGTGAAAAAATTCATGTTGAGAAGGTGCATGGAGGTGCATAGCTATACAAACCTGAAAAATGATCTTTAAACCAAATTGATGATAATAATCTGGGTTAGGGTATGTGCAATGCTGAAAGAGTATTTCTATGGATATGATACACAAACAAATGTTCGGCTCTTTAAGATAACAGCTTCCTAATGTTATTGTTTAGCTCCCAGTGCAACCTTGAACAAGTACACCTATGATTAACTCTTTCAATACCAACAAGCTTCAGATTGCCTCTGGTTTTATGATTCAAGCGATCTTATTTAAAACCTTCCATTAGAATATCACATCACTTATGTTCCAAACACTGGGTTAATAATCACGAAAAAATTTAACTAAAGTCCTCGTTGTTTTCAGAAGTAATTAGTCAATGACAGTGATAAAAAAAGGTTTAACGGTGTTCCAATACCAGCCCTGGCCTTCCTGTTTTTATTCCAACCTGGTATATCTAGATAGATACACATCAGTAGCTAAACATATCCTTTCTCTCTAAATAATTCATATGTGATAAGAAGTGAGTTTGGCTGTTATTTCTTTTTTGAGGCTGAACAAGTATATATATATATATATATATATATATATATATATATATATATATATATATATATATATATATATATATATATATATATACATATACAAACCTCTGCTCTGATTGTGATATTGTTAATTGTAGATTGCATTTTGCAAATGATGTCAAATCTATTTGGTTGGTTTTGCTCAGTTATTTTTTCCTTCTCCTTTGTAATAAAACATTATAGTGGCTTAACATTATGGCTATTATTTGAAACAGAAATGATTTGAAGGAGAGAAAATTTTACTTCAATGTCACAATACTGTAAAATAATTCAGCGCTTAAAACAGATTTGAAACACTGATCTTTTTTTAATGCATGTAAGTGTGGGATTACTGCCAAAATATCAGTCTGTGACCCAGGAAGCAAAAGCGGAGGCCCATTAATTTCTGATTATTGTTTTCTTCCCTATAATAATAATAATAATAATCTTTTCTACTGGAAGTACAAGGCTTCGAATTTGGAGTAAGGGATTAAGTCGATTATATCGACCCTGGTGCATAAACTGGTACTTATTTAATCAACCCTGAAAGGATGAAAAGCAAAGTTGACCTCAGCGGAATTTGAACTCAGAACGTAACAACGGCCGAAATACCACTAAGCATTTCGCCCAGCGTGCTAACGATTTTGCCCCATTCTACTACAGGCACAAACCCTGAAATTTGAGGGGAGAGGGTAGTCGATTACATCGATCCCAGTGCTCAAACTGGTAATTTTTTATCGACCCCCGAAAGGATGAAAAGCGAAGTCGACCTCAGCAGAAAATAATAAAATTAATAAAAATTAATCAAGCTACTTTGAAAGGATCTTGTTCCCCATGGGCCCTGCCTCACAAAATTCCTTGTGATGACACTTGTAATTTGTCTCTTTTTTTACTTTAAACTTCAACTTCAGCCTTGTCTCTGTTTATATGAATGCATAGGAACGTATCTAATTAAGAAGTTTGTTTATATGAAATCCCCAAATATCGGACTATTGTAGTTTTAGATTGACCTAAGCCTCGCGTGTGAAATTTGGTAAACAGAAACTGTTTAAAAGCTCGTTGGATGGGTTGTACATGTGAGTGATGGGTCGGTCCTTGTCCCACTCAGTGTCATACTGAAACTGCATTGAATGTTCCGTTTATGATACGAGTATCTACGGAATACTCAACCGTTTGCCCTATATAACAGAATGTGTAGGTGTTCCCGTTGATCAACGCGCCATTAATAGATTCATTCATTCATTTTTTCGTTCATTCAATCGTTCGTTCGTTCGTTTGCGCGCGTCGTGTGAGTGCATGTGTATGTCTGCGCGCTCGTAGTTCCGTGTGTGTGTGCACGCACGCTCGTGGTTCTGTGTGTGTGTGTGTGTGTGTGTGTGCACGCGCGCTCGTGGTTCTGTGTGTGCACGCGCGCTCGTGGTTCTGTGTGTGTGTGTGTGTGTACGCGCGCTCGTGGTTCTGTTTGTATTTGTGTGCGTGTGTTATAGTTGTGCGTAAACACAAGAATTAAGCAGAAAGTAAACACTTGTGTTTCGTCGTTCCTGTTTAGTAAACAGGGTAGAGCAGGGTTCTGTACCTTTACCGCAAGTTCAAGCAAACACACACACACACATGTATGTATATATGAGTTGACGGTACAAACAAAATCACTCCTCTCCAACAGCGATGTCAACACCTTATTTATTTAGCTAAGGTGATTCATAAGTAATCTTCCATAACACATAATAAAACAAAACCGAGAATGATTGCTTGTCAATATATAGATATGCAGATACATATGTGTGTGTGTATGTACATACGGATATACATACGGATGGACATACGGACATTCAATTAGTGTGAAAATGTTACATCGGATTTTTTCTCTCTTTCACTTTTTCTTTTCTTTCTTCCATTAAATGCATCATATTGAGAGAAAGTACACAAATTCCTACGAATCTTAGCAATTCTTCCTCATATTAAACAAACCAAATTCTTTCCCGCAAAAAAAAAAAAAAAAATTCTTTAATTAACGTCTCTAATTTTGCAAGTCGGGGGTATAAAGTAATTACACAGTTGCCTCCCTTACACCATGTCCCTTTACCTTACTACAGACACAGAAGCCGGCTTGCTACTGCACTAACTTTCTCTTTTAATGCCATCCACTAAAAGTTTCTATCAAAGGCATTCCTTACCACTGTGGTATATTATCATATCATCGTACTACCTGTTGGGGGTTTTCTGTTGAATATTGCTAGTTGTTGGGTTGGTCAATTGAGTGGTTGTTTTGTCGATCAGTCGGTTGCACAACAACGAACTATATTATTAATATCAATATTTTTCGATCGTTGGAAACGGCTAAAAATAATTTGTCATCATCATTTGCATGGAAGCATGACGCAGGTAGACGGACAATAAAAGAGATTTCAGGTAATTAATTAAAACTTTGAATTTAAAAGGATAAAAAAATATAGAACTAATTTTCATTTTCAGTTGATCATGTTATAACGTATTGATATATCTAAAGTCGAATACTTTACACACACACACACACACTCACACATGTATGTATGTATGTGTATATATATGTGTTTGTGCGTACACACACACTCACACATATATATAATTAAGAAATTAAAGATGTGGGTGCGTGCGTGTATGTTTATGTAAAATTAAAATGCAAATACATATATGTGTGTATTATGTGTATAAATGTGTGTGTGTATATTGAAATGGGTATATATAGGTATGTAATGCATGTTAGCTTAAAGGTGAATAAAATTATTTTTAAAATGATTAATTAACAAAATAATGATTCTGGTATGTCTTTCGAGGGGGTCATTTGGAATACATCAGGTCGTTGTAGTTAATACATTTCTTGTTCGCTTTTATTCTGTTATCAATGTACTTAATTAAACTTTCGCATACGCACCATACCCGAGTTAATTAGTTTTGCTACCTGTTTTGAATTAATGTGAATATTTGTTTTGAGAACTATTGTGTTTTTAAAAAATCGCTTTAAAAAATCCCAAAAGTAACGAAATTAAAGAAAGCTCTTTCTTTTCGCAACTTAAACAATGAAATAATTTTTTTAAATGTTGGCAAAAATGTGTTGTGTTTATTGAGTTAATGGTGACGTTGTATTTATTTAACATCATCCGTTATTGACAAGAGGAACCGTATTAACAGTTTAAGGTGAATATCTCCGCAATAAGACTTGCTGTATGTGTTAATTGCTACTGTAATCAAAATAAATTTGATAACAAGCGTAACAGTTACTTTTAATTTAGGTACAAGGCCAGTAATATTGACGGGAAGGGATTAATCGATATTATCGATTCTATTACTTAACCGTTTCTTTATTTTATCAACTCCGAAGGGACGAAATGCAAAGTTAACCACGGCGTGATTTGAACTTCACAACTACCTTTCTATGGGCACAAGCCTGAATTCTTTCTTTTTTTTTTTTTTGTGGGGGTGGGATTGAGACAAGTCTATTACACCGATTCCGACTGGTAATTATTTTATCGACCCCGATAGATTGAAAAGAAGAAGGAAAAAAAACCCAATCTAGGTAGGATTTGAACTTAGCGTTTTTGTCCGGTGTGCTAACGATATTGCCAGCTCGCTGTATTAGAAGGATTATTCTCAAAATAACTATAATAACAGTCACTTCTACAAACACAGCAATTTTGTGTGGGGGAGGGTAAATCTGTTACTATCGACTCCAGTCCTTGACTGGTACTTTATTCTATCGACCTCAAATAAATGACTGGCAAAGTTGATCTCGGCAGGATTTGAACTCGGAACTTAGAGAGCTGGAACGAATGCTTCAAAGCATTTGTTCCCGACCGATTCTACCAGCTCGTCACCTTAACAACAACATTAATAATCCTTTCTACTATAAACACAAGGTATGAAATTTGGGATAAGGGGGTCCGGTCGTTTTTATGAACTAGCACTTATTTCATCACACCTGAAACAATGAAATGCAAGTCGACTTCTGTGGAATTTGAACTCAGACCGTAAAGACGGACGAAATGCCACTAAGCATTCTTTCTGACGTGCTAACGATTCTGCCAGCTCGCTATCTTAACAACAGCAACAACAATAACGGTTTCTGATTAGGCACAAGGCCAGCAATTTTTAGGGAAGGGTCGGGTTATTCGATACCAACGATCCCAGTATTTAACCAGCTCGTTATTTTAGCAACCCCGAAGGGACGATAAGCAAAGTTGGCCTCGGTGTAATTTGTACTCAACTCAATAATAATGTTAACGGTTGTTTCTAGTTAAGGTACAATGCTAGTAATTTTGAAAGAAAACGAGTTAGTTGATTAGCAGTAACACCAATATTTTGACTGGTTCTCTATTTTATCGGCCCGGATAGGAAGAATGGCAGGGTTTGAACTTAGAACTCAAAGAGCCAGAACAACTACCGCAAGTAATTTTTCTTTTGCGAGTCTTTAATGATGCCAAATGCCAAATAATTAATATTTGAAAACACCAAAAGACTCGTTGTGTATCTTATATTTCCGATCTGCACATATGCATGTAAACACACACACACACACACACACACACACTCACACACACGCACACTACACCTCACATGTATGTCACCGATCATTTAACAAATTTATTTGTCCATTTCAGTTTTACTGCGAAAAGTATATTTTTCTTCCTTTTTGCATTCTATAAGAGTGTGTTTAACATGGCAATGGTTTGCCTCACTCGCCCACTCTCATTCATTGTCTGTCTGTCTATCTCTGTCTTATCTCCATGTCGGCCTATCTACCTACCTATCTCTTTCACTCTGATTTTAACAGTGGACCATTTCCTGTTTCTTCACTTTACCCCCGCCCCCACTCCTTCACACACACACACACACACACACACATTCACACCTGATAGTATCCAAAGTGGTTTCAAACAACAGGTGTCAGGTGAACACTGTTATTTGAAGGAGTAAAAAAAAGGATTTAAGTGGATATAATTTTTGGGTTCTATATTGTTGTTATTATTATTATTATTTATTATTGTTATTATTATTATTTATTCATTTGCTCTGATTACAGATTACTGGTGGTTCACTGATATTATCACACAACTCCGCCATTCAGTTTTCTTTACTTTTTCTTTCTCTCATTTCTTCAAACAATATATCTCTATTGGTTTGTGCTGAAATTGTTAGATTAAACTACATTTTCCCCCACTTCAACCTCTGTTAAACATGTTTCAACTGGCTGAGACAGCAAAATGCTGACTTGTCATTTCTTTCTCTTCAGCAAATAAAAGCTTTCTGGTACTAACTATATAACAAAACAACATTCTCTCTCTCTCTATGATTGTGGATATTTTGTGAGAAAACTGAATTGTTTAATCTAGCAGCATATTTTTGACATAAGAAGTTAACTGGCCATGTTTTCTCTCTACTGAATTAATCATATTGCGTTATGTAGTAACTAGGTAAACCCCATTTTATATCAACTTATTTGAAATCCAGGGACAAGGTTCAAATGGAATGCCAGTCCAAGGCCTGCAGCAGTACCAAGAATAGGCCCATCAGCATCAGATTAGACTCTCAAAAAAAAAAAAGTGGGGAGTGGTGGGGTAATAAAATAAACCTTAGAACCTGCTTTAATTCTGAGAGGACCTCTCCTCCATACTCTCAGCATGTGAAAGCAGCCTTGTTCCACTTTGCAAACAGTCTCTCAAAGACCCTGATGAGACTGTCTCTAGTTTTCCTTGATACAGAAACTTCCCGTTTCTAAAATGTTCATATTTAAATTGAAGCCATCCATCATTTTGCCAATTATCTTCTAAACACTGACTTAATAATGAAACTGTTATTTAATTAAATCCTTCCAAATTCTTCATTATTTGCAAAATTAATGAAAACACATTGGCTGTATTCTTTGTTAGAATTATGTCCATGAAAGAATTAAATGTTCCACAAGAATATGTTTTGTTTTGTTCTTTTATTCTTTTTTGTATTTTTTTGTTAAATTTTTCTTTTGTCCTCTGTTTCTTCGACATGCAGCACTTATTTCCTATCTTTTGAAGAAAATTAATCATTCTGTAAAAATCATGAATTATTAAAGCATTGGACAACCAACTTTGTGCTTTTCAGCCACATGCCTTTGTGTTTTGAGTTCATATCCCACCCTAGTATACTTACCATCTTCTTTCTTTGAAAGATACCTAAGAGAGATATCTGGCACAGGTGTGGCCATGCGGTAAGAAACTTGCTTCCCAACCACATGGTTCTGAGTTCAGTCTCATTGCGCAGTGCCTTAGGCAAGTGTCTTCTTCTATAGCCTCAGGACAACCAAAGCCTTGTGAGTGAATTTGGGTAGATGGAAACTGAAAGAAGCTCATCGTATATACAAGGGTGCAGGAGTGGCTGTGTGGTAAGTAGCTTGCTTACGAACCACATGGTTCTGGGTTCAGTCCCGCTATGTAGCACCTTGGGCAAGTGTCTTCTACTATAGCTTTGGGCCAGCCAAAGCCTTTTGAGTAGATTTGGTTGACAGAAACTGAAAGACTCCCATCGTGTGTGTGTATGTGTGTCTATGTTTGCCCACCACCACCACCACCACCACCATCGCTTGACAACCGATGCTGGTGTGTTTAAGTCCCTGTAACTTAGCAGTTCAGCAAAAAGAGACTGATAGAATAAGTACTAGGCTTACAAAGAATAAGTCCTGGGGTCGATTTGTTCGACTAAAGGCGGTGCTCCAGAATGGCCGCAGTCAAATGACTGAAACAAATAAAAGTAAAAAAAAATAAAAGGGGATGCTGAAAAGTTCCTGGCTTTAGGTACCAAAAAAGGATCAGTTGATTATAGTTTTATTTAACATATTTCCCTCTCAGATTTACACACTTATTGTGGCGGTCCTTCAGTTTTTCTAAGCCCAGTAAGAGAACTCGGAAGGTGTGTGTGTGTCTTTTCATCTGTGTTTGTCCCCCACCACCACCACTTGACAACTGGTGTTGGTGTGTTTATGTCCCTGTAACTTAGCAGTTTGGCAAAAGATATCAATAGAATAAGTACCAAGCTTTAAAAAAAAGTACTAGGATCAATTCATTTGACTAAAATTTCTTCACGGCAGTGCCCCAGCTTGGACACAGTCTAATGACTGAAACGAAACAAGTATAAAAAAAAAAACCTGTAAAAAGAGGCTCCATATTTTCCAGTCAAATTTTTTAGACTAGAATTTACAGCCAAAACAGATATGTTGACTTATACACCAAGGTAACTGTGAAGAACCGGTAATTCCATGTGAAATACAGCAGGATTCGGAACAATAGTGATAATGTTTGCACCACACATTTACACTATCATGCTACATTGACTTGTAGGTCAGAAAATTTAGTACTACTGTCAATGCAATTACCTTTAACTTTGAAGGGCTACATTCCAACATGGTCTCACTCTAATGACAGAAAGCAATAAAGGAATAAAGGAAGAAATGCTCTCTTCAGGTTGAGGAGCAAATTCACCTACTTGCTGCAAAACATTTTATGTACAATATTTTTTTTCTTTACGGAGATGCACTTGCATAGCAAGTGACCTGATCTGAGATCGTGTGCTGGAACGAAAACAATTGCAGCGTGGAAGGTGTTTATAAGCCATTTAAAATAACACACAAAATCCGTTAGATTCACTTCAACATTTAAATTTAATTTGTCAAAATATTTTCGTTGCTTTGAAACCGCGACCTGTTCGCTGACAAAATTCTGTGCTGCACAGAATTTTGTCACATGGAATTACCGGTTCTTCACAGTTACCTTGGTGTATAAGTCAACATACCTGTTTTGGCTGTAAAATTCTGTGCTGCACAGAATTTTGTCAGCGAACAGGTCGCGGTCTCAAAGCAACGAAAATATTTTGACAAATTAAATTTAAATGTTGAAGTGAATCTAACGGATTTTGTGTGTTATTTTAAATGGCTTATAAACACCTTCCACGCTGCAATTATTTTTTTTCTTGTTTTATAGAAATCTATCATCATAACCTCAACTAAATTCCAAAACCAACTACTTTTCTATATATACATGAGGTATTCCTTCTTTGTTCAGCATTTTTAACATCTTCCTCTTGTTATTCTCTTCAACACACCACTCACCTGAGGGGGTTGTGTCATACCTTTATATCTTCATCATCATCATCATTATTATTATCATTATTTGTCCAGTTTTATGGTAGCTCCTTGGTTATTTGTAAATCTTTCTCAAAACCTTTTATTCAAATCTTCTTTTTCATTGTGCTACATTGTGTAAGCCCTGCAGTCTATGATAGGAACAATCCAAATTTAACAAGAGCTGTCTGTTTTATATACATACATACATACATACATATATATTTATATATATATTGATGATGATGATGCTTATCTAACAATTTCTACAATTGCTGTCCTTGTGTTTCTTTTATCTTCATTGCCACACTGCATCATGTTTGACACATCTATCAAACAATTCATATATTCTCACACATGCAATATAAATAATAATCCCATAAATATCAACAGAAACTCTAATTTTCTGCCAACCACTCTGAACCATAAGCTCCTACTACTTCTAAGATTGCCAACACTCTCAATCTTATTATTATTCCTGTAGACGGTCTTTACACCTGTTCTTTTTGTTATGAATATCGAGAATGTATTAGGATTTGAGTTTTATAGCTTATAACATTTATCATTTTTGCTTATGTAATTGCTGTCATATATTGTAATTTTGCTATAGCTCAGTCTTGTCAAATATTATTTTACTTCTGCTCATATCTATCTTGGTTGATATTCCTCATGACAGCTTCAAGTTCTTTTTCTCTGTGTGTGATAAATTGTGAATTCACTTCATATGTTTATATATGTGTGTGTGTGTGTGTGTGTATACATACATACCTACATACACATACATACATACATAAACTGTGGCTTTATGTGAAAATCTTTCTATCTTCACTTTTCTCTATCCTGAATTCCAGGTATCGACAACAGCATGTAAATAGATACGAAAATGCAATGCAAACATTAATCTCTTATTGCTTTACATTGTTGATGTTTAATCCCTGGTTGATCGAGCAAACCTACACAAAGAAAGACATTCCTGTCATGACCATCCAGCCTTTCTGTATATCTAGGACTGCATTATCCAATGTGTCTTATTGCCTTTTTTTTTAAAGATGTAGTACATGATTTTAAGGAGAGTTAGCTGCTATTTTTAGCAGGTCAAGGTACTCAAAAGAGGCTTTTTCATTGGACTCAAACACAAATTTGTAGATATTTAGTGTCTTAGGTAATCTCAGACTGTAGATAATGAAACCCACTGCCAGTCTGAGATAGAACTGTTATCTCTCTGTAGACATTGGCAGCAGCATTGGCAGTGGTGGTGGTAGTGGCAGTGGTGATGGTAGTGGTGGTGGTAGTGGCAGTGGTGATGGTAGTGGTGGAGGCAGTGGCGTCATCAATGTTGTTTATATCCAAGAAAGAAATCATTTTTATTTACATAGTTTGTTTATTTAGAACCAGAATTGGTATTTCTTTGGTAAAAGTTGCAGCACCTGTGCTGAGTTAGGCACCCTATGTAAAAAAAATAAAACCAAAAAATAAAGAAAGAAAAAGAGAAAGTTTATTCATTGCTAGAATACCTGTGGTTGAAGGATTATTAGATCAGATTTGACATCACAACATGGCACTGTGACCAATATTGGCTTCTCACTCACTTTCAATACTCAGACATTTTGCCAGTCACCTAGTCTGTAGTTGGAGTCTAGTGTTAAAAATTTTGAGGTAACAAATGCAGACTGGATGGGATTTTTGTAGTTGAAGCATTTGAGATTTTTAAAGGGACTGGAATACTGTCACTTGTGATCTTCTTGTTCTTTCCATAGAACATCAAAAAAGTAATTGAAGAGAAGCAGGGTTGTACCTTTTACCATTATTGAGTAATTTTTACCAATTTCTTTGGTTTTCCTCTCTTTACGGAATTTATGTATTTTTCTCTCTTTTCTCAAATTTTACTTTTAACCTTGTTCACATTCCGCTTAATTTTGTCATATTCTTGCACTCTCATTGTTCTTACCATTCTATTCATTTCACATATATGTTTATTCCTTCACACTTGTACCCACTCTTAGATTCTCACATACTTTTACACCACCAACCTAATGTTTATGCACACACACACACACACACACACACACACACACACACACACACACACACACACACTAACAAGCACACCACAAACATATACTTTCACACTTGCCTATCTCTATGCATATAAATACACCAAACTAATACACACACATACACATAATCACTCCCCCTTTATGTCTGCTTCCATACATGGATGCACTCTTATATTTGCAACTATACATCTACCTTTCTTTCCCTCCTTCTTAACCCTTCTCCATAAAACAGCTTTTCCGACTTGTTTCTAACACTTCACCTTTCTTTTCTTTCTTCTCACTGGCTATTTCTCTTTCACACGACCTCTATTCTTCTCTCATTCTTTCTTTTGATGATGGTTTAATGTCTGAAAAGTTAAGATACTTTCTCTTTTTAAAAGTTTTAACCTAATACCTTATTTGTCAAACTCTGTTCTTTATGTGTTGTCCTTATTTTTTTTATCATTCACTGTATTTTAATGATGTTTGAGTTGATTTCATGATAAAAACGGAAGGTGAGGAACCTTAGTTTATAATGAGAGTTCTGTTCTGTAAAGTCTTAGCATTACTTAATTGGTGCAGTTATATTTTTCATGTGAAGGCACGTGGCTCATTGGTTAAAGTGTAGGGCTCACAATCATGAGGTAGTGAGTTCAATTCCTGGACCAGGCTGTGTGCTATGTTCTTGAGAAAGACACTTTATTTCACATTGCTCCAGTTCACTTAGCTGTAGAAATGAGTTGCAACGTCATTGGTGCCAAGCTATATTGGTCTTTGCCTTCCCTTGGATAACATCAGTGGTATGGAGATGGGAGGCTGGTATGCATGGGGGACTGCTGGTCTTCCATAAACAACCTTGTCCAGACTTTGTCTTGGAGGGGAACTTTGTTGGTACAATCCCATAATCATTCATGAATGAAGGGGGTCTTTACCCTTTATTTTTCATAACATAAATAAATCTCGTCACATAAAAAGTGTGATTTTCTTTTTGCTTAAAGTTATACTTATATCTTTTAATAGTTTATGTATTTCAAATGTCTCATAGCTATAAAACTATATTTTATGGCAATATTCTATTTGTGCCTCCCCTCTGTAGTTTGTAAAATTATTCATATAAATGTTTTTATTCAATTTCCTTTATTAATCATGGTTGTGTAGTTAGTTAAGAAGTTCATTTTGCAACCATGTCATTTTAATTCCAGTCCCACCACATGGTACTCAGGACAATTGTATTCTACTAAAGCTCTGGGCCAACAAATGCATGCTTTGTGAATGAGTTTGGTAGACAGAAACTACTGGAAACCCATTCTGTGTCTATTTATGTTTGCCTTGTTACCACCTCCACTTGACAACCAACGGTTTGGCAAAGAAATATCATCAGAGTAAGTGCAAGACTTAAAATAAGTACTGAGGTTGATCCAATCAACTAAAACTTCTTCAAGGCAGTGCCCCAACATGGCCACAGCCCAGTGACTGAAACACAAAGAATAAAAAGAAAATAGTTTATAAAAATGTAATCCTTTAAACATCAATAAATTCAAATCTACCTCTATTAAAATCTTCAAATTTTAATTCATATCTTGAGCTAAAATCTTGTCATTGAAGGAAAGATATGAGATTTTAATAAGTAAATATTTGTCTCTCAATTGGAAGATTATTTATAGTTATTCACTAAACCTCTCATAATTCTTGATTGTTTTGAAAATTAAAATCCAAATGCATCATTATATGAAAATATATAGGGATTAAGCACCATTTGAATTGGAAAGCAAAATTACTCCAATGAACAAAATTTATCCGTTGAGACTAGACTGGGAATATAGAGAGATTACCGAGTTAATTTGAATTTGGATTGTACATTTTCAGGAATATTGTGAAACATTCTATCATAATTAATTAAAATTTTATCTAATAATGACACTAATCTAATATTATAGCAGCAAAAATATTTACTAAATAAAACAGTTCCTCATTTTCCTGACTAATGTTTGTGTTATAAGAATTCTTTTTTTTACTTTGTTTAGTTCAAATTACTTGTTTGTAATTGATTTGTAATAAATAAACATTCATTTAATGTTCTTTCTATCTGTGAATGATAAAATGATACGGATATTGGTATTTCAAACTGTAACCTTTAGTTGGATGCTTTGAAGCAGTGTGTGTGTTCTTATGTAGATGCATATTTACTCTTTAGAGGAAAGTGTAATTACTACTGAAAGCTAATGCAGTTTGTTGTCATCATCAGCATAATTTCAACATCTCACTTTGCCATGTTTGCATGGGTCAGATGAAGTTTATTGCGGCAGATTTTCTACAGCTGGATGTCTTTACCTGTTTCCAAGCAAGGCAATATATATATATATATATATATATATATATATATATTTCTATTCCCGAGCGTTAAACTAATACATCCTTTTGTTGTTTACACCACCTGTCCTCGTCTGTTGTTTTTTTCGTAAATTCTCCCATATATATATATATGTATGTATACACACACACACACACACACACACACAGACTTCTTTCATTTTCCATCTACCAAACCTACTCATCATAAGTCTTTGGTCAGTCTAGGGGCTATCATAGAAAACACTTTCCTAACCTATTGTGGGACTGAACCCATGATCATGCAGCTAGGAAGCAAAGTTCTTAAGCACACACCCACAGCTGCATCTGAATTAATAACTAGGTTGTAGGTATGTTTATTATTATCAAACTAGTCTACTATGTTACTAATACAAGAAAAACTACTGGTGCTCTCTTTAACAGTTATTGGGTCGTAAACTAAAACTTTAAATATTTACTGTGTAGGTTTCACTGATTCCCTTTTAAGAATTGATCATTTGATTCACTAATATTTCCTCTATATGTGTGTGTGACCTTTAGAATACTAAATGGCTTCTGTTTTCATTATAATTATTTGTGTTTCAAGAAGAGCCATTGTATTCATTTGGGAGGTATTTAAGGGATGTAATTGCTTATGCATTTGATGGCCGCTTACAAAATAATTTGCCAATTTTACGCCTACATTGTTTTATATTATTTGGTTAATTTATGAAGAAGCCAAAATGTTCTTGGCTCTCTTAGGTTTTCTCTTCCTCAACAAATATGCTGTGTCTGGCATTTTATTTGTTCACTTTTTATATTTATTTGTTCTATATTTTCATTTTCTGTCCTTTTTCATTCCCTTTTTTCTTTAAGCATTTCTCTATTTCACTTTTTTTTATTTGTTATCTTTTTAACATTCCCCTCTGTACTGCTCCATTATTCTTTCTTATCCTTCTTGTTTATCATTATCTCCTTTTCTTCTCTATTAATCTTTCCTTTATTTCTTCTCTATCATCCTCATTCATTTCCACTCCCCTCATATTTTCCTCTTTCCGTCATTCCTCCTCTTCGACACACAGCATATATCTTAATGTGAGACAGTACTATGCATGCATGTGTGTGCCTATGTGTGTGTAATATTCCATTGAACTCCTCTCCTGTTTTCACTTTAATTATAATTCTATGTATATAATTGAGTTGGCTTTTGCCTGGTACTGCAGTTGTTCTAATAAACAGACTTGCACTTGTTGGCATTATGTTAAGAAGCACACCATTATCTTCGTTAGCATGTTGCACAACAATAAAACATTTTTAATGAAGAAATGTTAATGATTAGCTGTTTTAAGTCTAATTTCAGATGAACTTGATGTTATAAATTGTAGAAAGGGGATGATTATAGAATACACCAATGTTCAATGCATTGTCTTCTTGCTGATTTCTGTTTGAAATGTTATTTTGATAATCTAATTTGTACACTGCTTCATACATTTCCTGTTCAATTGACTAAAACTGGTAGCTAAGCTCTTTCATTGTTAAGTAGATTATTGACTAAAATTCATAAAATTTCTGGACTAAATAAATCAGATAGTTGAATCACAAGGATATGACACATCCATTACTTCAGCGTAGGTTTGAAATATTGCATTCAATTTATGGATTTATGAAATACTTGATATCCATATCCAATAAGTAAGTTTGCTCCACAAAGTAACAAAACATGAATTAATTTGATTTATTCCATAGATTATAAAATACGAAAAGCAAAACATTATAGCTTTTTAATGGCTAATAGGCCAAAAAAAACAAACACACACACACATACATATTTATATATATATATATATATGCTAGTTTGTAATGTAGGTTTTATTTTTTCATATTAAAAGGGTGTTTCAAATTTAATGTTTTTTTTTGTTTTGTTTTTTTCAATATTTATTAAATCTATTCCTAAACTGAGTTGCTTGTATCAACAGCCTTTCAGTATAAATCAGTTCTAGTTTTCATAGATTTTTAATGTTTGATGTATTAGCTTAATGCATAACTTTTAAAATAATTTATGTTCAAACTGATAGAATACCAAGTCATCATTGTTGAGGCTAACTTATTATTTTCTCTGTTATCTTATTCTGTTGATAAACTAAGAAATGTGGGGCTTATATATCTTACTTCACTAATGAATCTTTCAGCATAAATTTCAAGACAAATGATTTAAAATCAATTTGGCAGCCTTCATTTGCTTATCTTCTACAAAAATCTCATGTTTGAAGAAGTGAATTCACCAAATTTTACATTATTTGATTGTGTAGTCTCACCATAATGTTAAAAAATATATAAAAAGAAGTTTTTTTTTCTGCCTTATATTCCAAAGTAGTTTTTATTTCTTTGGCTGCTATTACAGCATCTGGAAAACTTCAAGTTATGATCAATGATTGCATTAAGACTTCTTTTTAACCACTTCAATGATATGACCCTATGTTTAAGAAGTTGATAGTTTCAACTCTAAATGTTAGCATAAATCACAGAAGTCAGACTGTATGAAGAATACATAAGAACTGTGATATTTCACAGAAATAGCTTGACTTATTCATGTAATGTTGGGGGCAGTGAGAAATGAGTGAGGTAGATCTGTTGGAAAGCAACTTGCATGAAATGCAAAAGAAAAGTGATCCAAGTGAATGGTTAGGCACTAAAGGTATCAACCGATGTGTGCAGAAGAGGTTATTGTGCTTCTGTGGACATATGATGCAAATAGATGATACCTACTGGGTAGAAAGGCTTTATATATTGACAGCAGATGGTGTCAGTGACTGAGGAATTGTAATAAACATAGGAGAAGTGGTATGGCCTCAAAGTGGTATGGGACTTGCAAACAAGATAATAAAAAATTGTTGCTGCTGAGACATGGGTCTGCCCTAAACAAACAAGCCTTATATTCAAAGGCATTCCAACTGCCACCATCCTATTTCTTTGTCTTTATTTTTGTATGCCTGTGACTGCTTCTTGTGATATGTCCCTTCCTCTTTAAGACAGTATTTGTGGGTAATGAGATTTGCTGCTATTTCTATCAAGCCAGGCAATCTTATAATGAATACTGATTATTAAATGGAGTGAATATATGAGCTACTACAGACCTGTCCAATTTATTCCATCAAAAAATGTAACATTACACTTATGCTAATTATTTATTTACATTAAATATTCTGTTTATTCAAATCATTGGAATTTGCCCGCAGGATCTCATCAGTTGTCTTTATTATCAAGAAGAAACATGCAAGTGCTTTCTATGAACCATACTATGTCATTTATGGAAATAAAATATTAAATAAGATTTGGCACAAACACAGAGCCTTTTAGCATCTTTCCTTATATCTGTTAAATGGAAGTATCTACCATTAATACCGCCTCCTAATAAAATAATTACTAACTCACTTATGAATAAAACCTGTAGAAAATATGAATGTACAGAGATAACAATAAATTAAGTATAGTTGTTTTCTTTTATTATCAATGTACCACAAGCAATGTAGACCTCTTCTAGTCCAAATGTTATGGTAATTCAAAATAATGAAACAACACTTGCCCTTACAAAGTGTGGTAAGGTACATGTTTGACATAGACAGAAAGTCATGTATAGAAAAATTCCAAGTTTCAAAGCAAAAAAGAAAAATATCAGACAAAATAATAAATACATGTAAAAACCTTACTCCACAAGGACTTACAATTGATATAATATATACTGACTACAGTAAAACATTTCATTTGGTCTCCAGCTATAATGTTTTATTAAATTGCTAGGTTTGAAGCAACCCTCAAACATAGCATATTAGCTATTCAGTACTTTTCAAAGCAGGATTTATGTAAATGTGTTGTAGAAAATGCTTTTACAGATGTTCATAATTGTAAAGTCAATTGTGTAATTTAGTATTGCAGGGCTTAGTGGTTAGGGTGTTCAGGTTACGATTGTAAGATAGTGAGTTCAATATCTAGCAGCAGGTTGTGTTCTTGAACAAGACACTTTATTTCACAGTGCTCATGTCCTCTCAACTGGCAAAAATAAATAATACCTATATTTCAAAGGGCCGGCCTTGTCACATCCAGTGTCACACTGAATCTCTCCAAGAACTACATTAAGAGTACACATGTCTGTGCAGTGCTCAGCCTGTCACACATTAATTTCATGACCAGGTAGTTTTGCTGATCAGATCAACTGGAACCCTCGATGTTGTAACCAACACAGTGACAGATTTTTAAAATATATTTTCTTGGATTTGAAGTTCCTTTGCAATGTCACATGTGGTGCGAGTGGGTAATTTCACTGAGGTAAAAACAAAAAATACTTGGTATAAAAAACTGGCAGAAAATAGAATATGATAAATTGATTTATCATCCAGATTAAACATGTCTTATAATTTAAAGACATCTGAAATATGGGTGAACAGATGACCACTTTTGTTCTGTGATGCTGTTCTACTGGATTACATGGGGTAATAATTTTTTTTTTTTTTGTCTTTAGTCAGTAAGTGTTATTTTCTCTTTACTTTTGTCTATTCCCTTCAAGCTTTGCTTTTGTGACTTGGACATAAATGTTTTGAAACTGACTTATTTTCCATTACATCTCAGACAGATTCAGCACTGAGTTGCTGAAGCAAAAATATCGTTATAACAAGTCCCTTAGTGGCTGACAATATGTGCATCTCTGATCACGAGCAGGAGTAGTTGGGGAGCATTATAGCCATGTGTTGAAAGGGATTCTTTGTGGTTTGAAAAAATGTAACAAAAATAAAGTTTGAAGGAAATATATTTGCCATTTTTCATACTTTCACGGGGTAAGCAAATAGAAAATAACTGTTGCTACCCAAAGACAGAAATCGTATTACACAATGTTATGATAGAAAAGAAAATTAAGCAAATGTTTGCCATTATCTTATTGTGGTGGGGTAGAAACAGCTACAAGGTAAAGAGTTTTGAATTCCACATTATATATACAAAAGATCTGTGATTTGCCTAAATCCTGAAAAGTACTGAATAGCTAATATGCTATAAGTTTGAGGGTTGCTTCAAACCTAGCAATTTAATAAAACAATATAGTGGGAGACCAAATGAAATGTTTTGCTGTAGTCAGTATATATTATATCAATTGTAAGTCCTTGTGGAGTAAGGCTTTTACATGTATTTATTATTTTGTCTGATATTTTTCTTTTTTGCTTTGCTATTTTTACATGACAGTATTGTTTATTTACATAAACACTGTAGAGCCAATAACAACAAATAAGGATGCTTATTTGGAAAGAAAATATTGGCTGGAATTCAGTTAAACAAATAATATCGAATTGCAAAGAAGAATTTTTTTTAATATATATGCACTGACTACAACCCATTTTTAATGTCAATTAAGTATTGTTTAGATCAATTTACATTCTTCTATGGGGAGTAATAATACAAACCTAGACAATAATATATGTGTATGTTCTCCAAGGAAGCTGCATATCTCTGTCTCTCTTTCCCTCTGTCTGTTTGTTTCTTTCTCTCTCTCATCCCCAATCTCTCTTTCCCCCCACTCTCTTTCTCTCTCTCTCCCTATTCTTTCTTTCCCCCACTATTTCTCCCCTTCCATTCTCTCTCTCTCCCCCCAACTTTCTCTCTTCCCTGTCTGATATATTGAAATTATTTCTGGTAATAGATTCTTTGAGACTATCTCAATTGGCAGAGCATGAGACTTAGTAATTGAAATAGCCTCTGTTTAGTCTCCATCATATTACCAATGAACAACAGTTATATTCCTGATACTTATCTTCAACAAAAACTTTTATATATATATATATATATATATATATATATATATATATATATATATATATATATATGTATGTATATATACACACACACACACACACAGACACACACACACACACACACACACACACACACACAGAGTCTACATTCACCCTGAGTGTATGTACACTGAGTTAAAAGGAACAGCAATTAGATTTCAAAGATTACTTTTCTTCCACATATTTACTAACTGTCCCCAGAAGTGCCAAAGAATGCTATACTAATATCAACAACAGTGTATATTTTGTTCTGTTTACCAAAACACAGATGCACTGTCCAGTCAAATTTGGAGCAAATACAGAATTAACTATAGTTTTATTCACAAATATATCAAAAACAAGCAAATAAACAAAAAGTAAATACTCTCATTAAGTAATTAATGCCATGTATGGTAATCAAGGGCTGTGTAGCATGTCAGGCCTATTATTAAATGTTATAAAGGCAAAGGTGAGATACAAGAGTGGAATAAGTTATAAAAGTAGACGTAAATTAAGAGGCCAAGAGATAGAAATGGTAGAGAAGGTCATATCAAGAGCCAGTGTGAGATAAAATAATTAATAGCAACATACTTTGGAAACGGGATATAGGAATACAGATTATTAGGGTGGGGAGACTGAGAAGAAACCTGGTTACTGACACGATGTAGATTATGAATTATTATGTGGTATTATGTCAACCTATTTAATATAATAGATAATAGTTAATTTAGTTGGCCATGGTGCATTAAGTCCCATCATTTTTTTCAATTTTCAATTAGGCAAAGCAAACCTATTTCATTGCTGTAATTATTATTATCTGTATGAAGGTGGTGAGCTAGCAGAATCATGAGCATGCTGGACAAAATGCTTAGCAGCATTTTCTCCACCATTATATTCTGAGTTCAAATTCCATCATTTTATTTTCATCATTTTATTTTCAATAAAGTTGAGCACTGGGGTCGATGTAACCAATGTAAACTAGCCCCCTCCATCAGAACTTCAAGCTTGGTGCCTGTAGTAAAAAGAATTATCATTGTAAAGGCAGCATGCTGACAGACTTCTTGGCATGCTGGACAAAATGCTTAGCAGCATTTCTTTTGGCTTCAATTATAGGAGTTCAAATTCTCCAAGGTCAGCTTTTCTTTTCATACTTTTGAGATCATTAAAAGAAGTACCAGTTGAACACTGGGATCCATGTAATTAAGTAGCCCTTTTGTTCAAAATTCCAGGCCTTACGCCTATAGTAGAAAGATTTATTATTATCGTTGTTATTTATTTTTACTGTTACTTTTGCTGAGGTGGTGGATTGGCAGAATTGTTAGAACCTTGAAGAAAATATGTACCTTGCTGTATTTCTTCTGATTCTATACATTTTAGGTTCAAATTCTACGAAAGTCAGCTTTACTTTTCATCTTTTCAGAGTTGATAGAATAATGTATCAATCTATAACAGTGGCAAAATTGCTAGAACACTGGACAAAATGTCTTGTGGTATATGTTCCAGCTCTTTATTTTTCAACTCTGCCTGTGATAGCTGCAGTGAATATACATGTGATCACAATATAGTGAATGACTCCAGTTCATAATATTTCAAATTTAGTATTTATTTTGTATAACTATAATTGGTTTCAAATTTCGGCACAAGGCCAGCAATTCCAGGGGAGGGGGTTAAGTCAATTGCATCAACCCCAGTGTTCAACTGGTAATTATTTTATCGGCCCTGAAAGGCAAAGTCAACCTCAATGGAATTTGAACTCAGAATACAAAGACAGACAAAATGCCACTAAGCATTTTGCTTGGCATGCTAACAATTCTGTCAGCTTCCTGCCTTTGTATAACTATAATTAATGAATAGAAATTGCTACAGCTACATTGACTACAATACTATGTAATAAATGTAGTCTACTGTTGCCACACTCGAAGTGAAGTATTTGTTTTTGATCCCCCAAATTAGCTTGTTATGAAGGCCTCATTTTCTTTAAATTGTCACTTTGATTACTTTGAGATCACATCATATGAAGGTATAAATGCTTGCAGTTTGAGTCATTTGATTGTTTGTGTCATCCCATAGATAATGCAGTTTTCTCAATTGCATGAACTAAAAGTTAGAGGCAGGGTGGGATAAATTACCTGCATCAACTTGCTATTAAAGCAGGTAGTAATTTTACCTTGACTTTATTCTTAGTGGCAGTTTTGAAAAGTGAAGTTCAATTTTAACAATTGTTTTTTCAAAGCTATAATGGAAGTGACAAAGGAGCATATTCAGCATACAGTAATCCCTCGACTATCACATGTGTTACGTTCCAAAACGCCCCCAATAGATGAAAATCCGCGAAGTAGAAACAGTACTGTGCTTTATATTTATATATTTTTTAATTATTTCTATAATTTGTATATATTTATTTTATTATAAATGCAAAACAGCACCACGGAGGAATTGACATAAGCTTAAATAATAAACCGCAATAGGTGAACCATGATATGGCAAGGGATTACTGTATTTTGCTTTATGAGTTCAATAAAGGCAACAACACAACAGAAAGTCTGAGGAATATTAATGCGGTATATGGGGATCAGACAATAAGTGTAAGCCAGTGTTAATGGTAGTTCCAGAAATTCTGAGCCGGAAACTACAGCCTAGAAGACAATACTCATCCTGGAAGATCTGTAGAGCTTGATGAAGGCATCCTGAAAACCCTAGTGGGACAAAATTCCATTGTAACTGTTGAGGAACTAGCAAAGAAGCTTGGATTTAGTCAGTCAAACATTCATTGGCACTTGTGTTCCATCAGAAAAGTCAGCAAATTGGGTCAAAGGGTTCCTCACAAACTTTTTGAGTTTAATCACATGCAGAGAGTGAATGTGCTCTTCTTTGCTGTAATGTCTCACAAATGAACCTTTTTTGGACCAAATAGTGACCGGTGATGAGAAATGGGTTCTCTATAAAAATGTCAAGCACTGAATACCGTGGATGGGGAAATGAAAAACACCAGCACCCCAGGGTAAAGAAGGTCTTCACTCACATAAGGTGTTGTTATCTGTTTGGTAGGATATGAAAGGTTTAGTCCACTTTGAACTTTTAAACCCAAATCAAACAATAACAAAGGAGATCTACTGTGAGCAGCTTAAGTCAACACTAGAAGAAAAACAACCATCTTTGGGGTTTCAAGACGAAAGGGTGTTCTTCCATCAGGATAATGCTCAGCTACATACAGCAAGGATGACATTCCAAAGGCTGGAACAGTTTGAATGGGAAACGATGCCCCACGCACCATATTCGCTGGACATTGCCTCATCTGATTATCATTTATTCTGCAATCTTCAAAATCATTTGGACAGAAAAAAATGAATTCTGTAGACGAGATCAGAACAGTACTGGAGGAGTATTTTTCATCACAGACAAGTGAATTTTGGAAGAGGGGCCTTGCAAGTCTACCAGATAGATGGAAGAGCATTGTAAAAGATGAAGGAGAGTATATTTTAGATTAAAAAAAGAACTTTGTTTATATTAATTTTGAAAAATTAAAGAAGTATAAAAAAACCACATTATTTACGGGATGAACCAATATATAATAGATATGTAAAGGTATGGCACAATGACCCGATTGTGTCATGCCATGAATGTAATAATGCAAAAGAAACAAACTGAAATATTGCTTTAAATTATCAAATGTATGAAACACTATGTTTGGTATATCACATGTAATAACCATTTGTTTTGCTTCCTAATGATTTATTGCTGTTATATCTTCTTAGCTGCAATGACAGGAAATTTCAGGTGAAGATACATGATCAACCCTGACCAACAGAGGCTTTAGAAATAGATGCATATGTGTTTATGGTTTTAGTTTAAGGGAAGTGACTATACCCATGAACTTCATAGGCCCACTGAGACTTGTCATGTCACCAACAACTGGCTCTTTAGATTACTTAATTCTTTAGATTACTTTATTAGTTATTTCTATCTGGATTTTTATGACCCCCATCCCACAACAGGGTGTTGCAGTTAGTCATCTTCATCATCGTCATTTAATAGCCATGTGTCATGCTTGTATGAGTTGGACAGTTTGACAGGATCCTGAAAACTGCGCTGTGTCCCTATGTCTACTTTGGCAAGGTTTTTACAGCTGGCTGCTCTTCCCAATACCAACCATGTTACAGCATGTACTTTTTTTTTTTTGTGTTACTACCAGTAGAAAGGGAAACAGCTTTATGTTATGGGATGAGGAGTTGAAGTGTGAGAGAAAGAGCAAGAACAGAACATGTCCCTTGTTGTAGAGGAGTTACATGACTACTCATATTATAGAAAAGGATATGGTTGTGGATGGGATGGAACATGAAAGAGATAAAGACAGTATTGATGAGGTGTCAGGGTGGACACTCAAAATATAAGGTGAGGAGAAGTGAGTGCAGATAAGAGAACAAGAACTGTAATGGGATAAGAAGTTGCAAGAGTGTATAAAGAGTGAGAGATCATTAGAGATACGCAATGGATAAGAAGATGAATATATCAAAGAACATGTGTTGAGGGATGATAAATTGGGAAGGGAGGTAAAAAGGAAGAAAAGATAACAACTGTAAAAATTAGGTAGGGTTGAAAAGTGACCATTAATACAGAAGCTGAAGGGAAGTAGAGGAGCAGCAAAATACTAACAATAATAATGTTGATATTGTAGATAGAGGAAGAATGAGAGAGGATTGGAGAAGGGAAGAGGAAGAGGAGAGAGGTGACATATGGTTGTTTAGATTGTAAGAGTGTGAGGAAGACATACTGAATGAGCTGAAAAAATTTGTACTTTGTCATCAAGCACACTTGCATATTGCACATCCATCAGAGCCCTCATTTCTTTCCAGTCATTACAAGTCTTCTACATTCAACACTCATGTCTCACTATCATGCATTATCTCAGTTCAAACACAAGCATCATACAATCTGCCTCTCATTCTGAGGAAAAAGCCTTGTTGTCAGCAGTTGTTGTCAGAAGCTCCTGGAACTTTTCCCAATCTGCTCTTTATCTGGCCGCTATACTTTCAGAATAACCACCTCCTTTACTAATCAGACCTACAAGGTAACAGAAGTGTTCGACTACTTCTAGTGAGCCAGCCAAGTATTAAAGAGAATCTATTACCAATGTTTTTAATATGCTTACTGCTCCTGTGCATTTGTCACATCTAAGTTTACTTTCTCTGTTTGTCAGCCTTTTATTCCACTACATTCTCATGCATCCATAGCTTACAATGGGTACAACATAAACAAATGTTTTTATACCTACTCCTTCTGTGCATACCAAAGTAAGTCATTTGTCAGATGATACCAGGGTCCTATCTTCTGTCCTACTTATTAAAACTTTAAATCTTTTCTAAGTTTACCTTGAAGCATCTCAACTCTAGGTTTAGCTTCGCTGCCTGGAATTTCATTTCTAATTCACCTATAGATTCAGCTATGACATTATTCAGTATTAACACAATAGATGTGTTTGTACTTTAAGCCTAGAGAGAAAGGTTAATGAAATCACAGACACATTAGAAACCAATGACTTAATCAAAAACTTAGGCATGTGTCATAAGTTTGATATATTGGATCAAACCTTTTGCTGTTGCTTATCCCCCAAGGTCAACCTTGATTGAAAAGACCTGTGATCAAAAAGCATTCCAGCCATGATCATCCAATCACTTTTTCTGATGCAGTATAACATCAGTTTATATTATCCAATGTATCTGTATTTCTATTGTTTAGGTTTTTTTTGAAATCATGTATGCAATTTGAGGGCAATTTGGCTTCTTTTACCAACAAGCTAAGTGACCATGTAAAAGCTTTGATTGCATATCCTCTGGGCAGAATTTGGTTTCATTTGGCTCGGTAATATGTTGTACATTCAGTGAGCATATGATTATGTAAACTGCAGTGTAATAATCAGCTTTTACCATTGTACTTAGTTGTTTAGAGGTTCAGACTGTAGCACTGCATATGTATGTAGTTAAAGCAGAACAGTTTCCATTAATATGGTGAGTTTATTAATAAAGCTAGCTCATGGCTTAGGGCTTTAAATTTCACTGTATGATAGCTATGAAATAACATTACTTGAGCTTCTGGTCTTGGGAGTAAAAGGTTAACAGCAACATATTCTGATAACAGTGAGATGAAGTCCAGTGAACCATAGATGAAAATATGTTGTATGTTTCCATAAAGTAGCATTGATTTAATGTTATGTAGTACCTAATAAATGAAAGAATTATATCTCTTATAACCTTGTTGTTTAGTGCCAGACCAGTCTTAATTGAATAGAAAGAATTATATAATCAATGTTGCTTAAGCCATGATCATCATACTTTTATGTTTTATCTCCACAGTAGATGTAGGGCCACATTGGCTAATGTATCCCATTAAGGAAACTGTAACTGCTATTTTTAGCAGGTCATTTGACTTCCTTGTTCACTCAGTTGATTGATTGAAAGTTATTAGAAACAGTTAAGAAAATGTATCATAGTTTATGACCCCATCAATTGATTTAGCAGATTTTATAATTACTTTCTAGAATAATATTTCTAAACTAAGTGCAATCAGCTATCTATTTTTGATTTGAGAATCTCTAGATTTCTTTAAAAAATTCCCAGCTGGTTTACAAATGTAAAGGGCACTTATTTCGTTGACTGGTTTAGTTAAAAGATTTTTTTTAAAAAGCAATGTAGAGATTGCAGTAGTGTCCATGTGGTAGATTCTCCATTTATTTGTAACTTTTGTTTTACATAGTCTGAGATTAATAAAAGTTATAGAAAATATTCAGATTTTTTGTCTACATAAAATGTTTCTCATGAATTAATGTTTAAGTATATTTGCGAATCTATCAAAAATTACTTTAATTGAAACAAACATTCAAGTTCTATAATAAGATTTTTTTGCAAAAATATAAGCGTTTCTTTGTGAAATGATTTACAGATGAATTTTCATTCATTTTTCAACTGAAAACATTAATAATAATGTAAATTGATCAGCATTCAAATTAACTTCAGTTAACTGTCAGTTTTAAAAAAGTATTAATTTATTTTATGTCTAACCATTTTTTTTTTAATGCTAAATGTTGCTGCTATTATATTTATTATTCATTTATATAAGACTGACTAGTGTATAAGATTTATTAGTCTCAAGAGGAGCCAACAGCAATATATTATATAATCAGACATTGGTTTTCTTTTTAACCATTATATATATATAGATATAGATATATAGTTTTTCTTTTTTTTTTGGTGGGGTGTGTTTTTTGTAATGGTAATCTTAGAATAATGTCTTTCTGAATATAGCTCTGCATGTAGTTTCTATCTGTCTCAGTTGGCAGAATCGGTAGAGTAGTGAACGAAAATGCCTGGTGAAATATTGTTACACTCCTTCCATGTTTTATGTTTTGAATCCAACAGACATCAACTTTGCCTTTTATCTTTAAAGTGTCGATAGAATAATAATGGGATTGATAAGATCGATAAGATCGACTATATCTTTCCCACAAAATATGTGACCTTATAGCTATGCTAGAAATCAATATCATTTATCTATGAATATCTCTAGGAACAATATGTACTACAATGAACTATAATGTATGATTTGGAAATTCAAGTTTATATGCAATGTACAGATAAGAGTACTGATGTTTCTTACAAAGCCCTTCAGTAGAAAGAAAGGAAAGATTCTTTACAAAGTTTACTGAGTGCATTGGCACCAGCACTAAAAAGTATACTTTGTCCCCAACAAGGCTACAAGCTCCTTTCTACTGCATGTTGTCCCCATCCATTCACCAACTTTGCAATATATTGTGTTTTTATTTTGACATGTGTTTGTTAGGAGTGAAATGGGATACAACTACAACCCTTTTCAGGACCTCTGAGACAGATATGAGAAACAATGTGGGTTACATTCACTGGAGGCTTAATGTGAATGCTTACAGCAAAGTGACTCCTCTAAAGGCACCCTAGGATTCAGTGATGACATATTATCTCTTTATCTTTTACTTGTTTCAGTCATTAGTCTGCAGCCATGATGGGTCAACACCTTGAATTTTAGTCAAACAAATCAACCCAAAGCCTTTTATTTATTTATTTGCTTTTTTGTTAAGTCTGGTACTTATTCTATCAGTCTCTTGCTGAACTTCTAGGTTACAGGGACATAAACACACCAACACCAGTTGTCAAGCAGTGGTGGTGGTGGGGGGAACAGACACAATAACACACACACATATAATGGACTTCTTTCAGTTTCCATCTACCAAATCCACCCACAAAGCTTTGGTCTGCCCGAGGCTATAGTGGAAGACACTTGCAACATGGTGCCACACAGTATGACTAGACCCAGAAACATGTGGGTGGGAAACAAACTTCTTATCACACAGCCATGTCTGTACCCATTACGTAAAAAAAGAGTGTAGTCTTTTCTCTCTTTGAAGCTGAGCTTTGCTCAAAATAACTGCAAGCTTGCCTCCCCACAATCATCATCATCATTATCATCGTCATTATCGTCATTTAACATCTGTCTTCCATGTCAGCACAGGTTGGACTGTTTGACAGGAGCTGGCAAGCCAAAGAGCTGCACCAGGCTCCATTATCTGCTTTGACATAGTTTCTACAGCTGGATGCACTTCCTAACACCAACCACTTTTCAGAGTGTACTAGGTGCTTGTTACGTGGCACCATCCCCTGTGGGTCACCAGGTAACTTGCTGGGAGAGGGAGTGGAACAAGGGAAGTAGCTTTATGCCAACTCCAAACATAGCTAAATGATATTTACCGACACAAATCACCACTAGTGTCATCAGACTCTGAAGGGAGAGATATGCAATCTACCTTATTACTGGACCCTTTGACACCTTAAGTGGAGCAGCATACCATGTTGCAAGCATTCAGGTCAGTTTTCTGGTTTGAAGATAACATCATCCCTTCCTCCAACTTGTTATAGAGGCCCTGAAAAGAGTCAGAGACACTGCTTTTCTTCCTCTGATTAACATATGTAAAAATAAATGATATTTTGTAAAATGGTCTGTGTTAAAAATAGCATCCATCCATAGAAGCCATGCTAGAAAGTATATGTACAGAAAGAATGCCCAAGCAGATCATGACAAACCATCCAACTTATGCTAGCATGCAAAACAGATGTAAAATAGATATATTGATAAAGATGATGATGATGATGATAATAATGATGAATAAACTCAATAGTAGATACATTTTTCTTTTCATTTTAACAAAGCTGCAATGATTTTGTTGCCTTTCGAATGACTTCCATATCTGAAGACATTGGCAGAAACTCTACTGCCAATGTTAAATATGTTTTAAAACTTCAGGACACTTTCAGATTTGAAGCTTGGCTCTATGTAAGCAATAACTTCTACAGTATATTCATTTCTTAACCTTTAGAATGCAATAGGAATAACTTTCTTTGAAAGATCACTTGTCTTTATGGTTCAAAAAACAAAAACGAAAAATAAATCATCTTATACCATTTTACTTTCTATTACTAATAATAGATTATTTTAAAATCAGCAGCAGCAGCAACAGCAGCACTGATGTGCTAGACAAAATACTTTGCTGAATTGAGTTATGTTCTTTTATATTCTGAGTTAAGACCTCTCTGGGGTTGACTTTGTCTTTCATTCTTACAGGGTCAATATATTACTCTCTGCCAAGTAACCTAATTGACTATACCCTCCTGCTCTCCTATAACTTGTGAACTTGTGCCAAACTTAGAAATATTATTATCGTTATTATTATTATTTGGGTGGTGGAGTTGTAGAATCAAGAGGAACGCCAGATAAAGTACCTTTTTAGCTTTTTGGTATTTAGTTTGCACACATTTATATTCCCAGTTCAAATCCCACTGTCTATGAAAATAAATAACAGTAAAATATCAACAAAATAAATTCAATTACTTATACTACTCTGCTACTAATTATGGCTGTGTGCCAATATGAGAAACATTAAATCATCAGATACAATGCCTTGTACTAATTTTGTTATGGCTTTTCATATTCTGGTTTCAAATCCCAAAGGGATCACTTTTACTTTTCATCCCATCAGGGTCAATAAAAATCAGTACCAACTAAGTACTGGGGGTTGATATAATTGACTGTTACACTTACTCTACATTTCTTAGCCAATGTTAGATCATCATCATCATCATTATCATCATCATCAAGGTAGTGAGCTGGCAGAATTGTTAGCACACTGGACAAATTGCTTAGCATTTCATCTGTCTTTACATTCTGAGTTCAAATTCTGCTGAGGCTGACTTTGCCTTTCATCATTTTGGGGTCATTAAAATAAGTACCAGTTGATCACTCGGGTCAATATTATTGACTCACACCCTCCTCCAAACTTGCTGGCCATGTGCCAAAATTTGAAACCATTATTATTATTATTATTATTATTATTATTACTACTACTACTACTAGGAGGCTTTGTGCCTACAGTAGAAAGGATTATTATTACTATTGCAGTAACAGTAATCTAGTCAACTTGTGATAAATTGCATGACAACTTTAGTGAAATGTATAGATTGTGGGTGGACTACAAATGCACATCTTTGAAGCTGTTCTGCTTTCCACTTAGAACCAAGTGCAATAATATCCATGTATTTATTTATGTTTCCTTTCCTAATGTTACAATTGAAGATAATTTCAAGCAGGGTATATTCTTTTCAGATCAAACCAAGTTATTTCATGTTTACAATAAGCTACATTAAGAGGACAAAATGCCTGATATTTAAGGGAATCATTTTAGATTTGATTGGTGTAGATATGGATGTTATCAAGTCTATTTATGTGATGCAGTTATTGATCAATCCATATGAGAATATTAACATATGTTCTGCATGATATTCAGAAACCATTTCTTGTTTGCTTTTCAGAATAAAAAAAAAGCATTATGGTAAATTATGAAGTGAAAATTTTAATATCACTTCAAATGAAAAATAGAAAAGGTTATTGTTTATGTACCTATATGACATGCAATCACACACACACACTCATTGCCAGATGCTAGAGGTATTATGAAACTTGTACCACACGAAAACAATTCAGTTTGAGTAATATATCTTTAATAAACAATACACTTTAAATCAACATTAGGATACAACATATATATATATATATATAAATAAAACGTTTTATATATATGTGTATATTCTTTTATTTGTTTCAGTCACTTGACTGTGGCCATGCTGGAACACCATCTTTAGTCAAACTAATTGACCCCGGGACTTATTCTTTGTAAGCCTAGTACTTATTCTATTGGTCACTTTTGCTGAAATGCTAAGTTACTGGGATGTAAACACACCAACACATATTGTCAAGTGATGATGGGGAGACAAACACTGACACACACACACATACACACACACATACATACATATGTACATACATACGTACATACATACATACATACATACATACATACATACATACATACATACATACATACATATAACTCTACTGCCAATGTTAAATATGTTTTAAAACTTCAGGACACTTTCAAATTTGAAACTTGGCTCTATGTAAGCAATAACTTCTACATTATATTCATTTCTTAACTTTTAGAATGCAGTAGGAATAACTTTCTTTGAAAGATCACTTGTCTTTATGGTTCACAAAAACAAATACACATATTGAAGAGACTAAAATCACTAACAAAAATTCAGTCCACCACTCTCTTCGAATTATAGTATGTCCATGACTGTGAAACTCTCGCCCACAAACCAGCCAACCTTCAGCAGAACTTAGATGTCATGTGCAATGCCTATCATCGGGCTGGACTCCAGGTCAACACCAAGAAAACAGAGATCCTTCAATGCTCCAAAAATAGTTCACCCCCTGTGACTCTTTCAATCCAAGACAACGAGCTAAAGAACACCGAGAAATTCACCTATTTGGGTAGCATCATCTCAAGCAATGGGATCATTGGCCACGAAATTCAGAATTGCATCCACCCTGCCTCCTCTGCTTTTGGACGTCTCAAGGATAGAGTCTTCCTTAATCATGATCTGAATCTCTCTACGAAAATCAAGGTTTATCGTGCTGTTGTGATTTCCACGCTTCTGTATACCTCAAAAACCTGGACACTTTATCATGGTCATGTTAAACTCCTCAAAGCCTTTCATATCCGCTGTTTCCAGCTCATTCTTTATCTGACCTGGAAGGATAAGATCCCACATACTGAGATCCAGAGATGAGCAAAATTGTCAAGCATCGAATGTATGTTCCTCGAACGCCAACTGCACTGGGTGGGGCATGTTATCAGGATGCCAGAAAACTGTATACCCAAAATTGTCCTCTTTGGGGAGTTAGCAGAGGGTAACCGACCGCATGGAGGGCCAAAGAAGCGATATATAAATCATCTCAAGAAATCCCTGAAGCCCTGGTGAACTTGAAACACTGGCCACAGACTGTACTACCTGGAGGGATATGGTCAAAATTGCTATGCAGCATTTTGAGGATGAGCGGACTAGACTTCACGAAGAAAAGCGGAGACAGCTCAAGGACATCAAAATTCTAGATGAGCACATCTTCGTCAGAGCCCTCTTCGCTGCTCTCAGTGTAATCGGACATGTGCCTCCAGAATCGGCCTTTTCAGTCAATGCCATCAAGACAACTTCTAAGGGTCAAAAACGATGCCGTCATCTGTCAAGATGGACTGCCTTAAGCAAGTAAGCATGCACATATATACATACATATATAAACTTTTATATATATACTCATATGTACATGTATATATAGGTTTGTTGATGCAAACAAGAAAAATAGAACTCAAAATATGAGTTTGATAAGTGCCAATGCATGGAGGTCTCAGCTATGAGTCACTCTGTTGCTTCTGCTAAATATTAATAAAAAAAAACATATATTCACATATTTATATATTTATCTCTTTCTTTCTCTCTCTACTCATATCAGCCCAATCTATTTTTAATATTTGTTTTTGTTCACAAGAGAAAAGGATATACATTAAATAGAGAAGTAATTATTAATCATATACATTCTCTTCTATAACCTATGATGACACCATATGAAATAACTAGATTTAATATTGAACTCTTTTTTTATTTCTCATCCCCACTATATTGAACATCAAGCTATCCTTGGACAGTTCCCAGAGCATATCAGTTTTTCTATTAGATGTTGCTAGTCCCTCACTTGAACATTTTCCATTTTTGGACAAAGTGATGCTATTAGTGGTCTTCCATGTGTCTCCTTGTGGCGCAATTTAACTGATTCTGAGAAAAAGAAGCAAGTGAAAAATATTGAATTACTACTTGGGGAAAAATATATAATTGAACAAAGATTACATTGAAAACTTGTTTACAAAGAGAATCAGAAAATGCATAGAACACTTTTGGTATCTTAAAATTTGTAAAAATCACGTTATTTTCTCATGTATAAGAAAAAAGATTTGCTTCATATGATTCCTGTGATTCATGTAATTCACATTGTTGCCTTTTCTTGGTAGTATTAGAAAGATAGATCATAAATTGTATTTGAAGTCCGTTCATATATAAATGCAACGAATTAATGATATTAGTACTGTTACATGAATCAATAAGTTATAAATCTGATCTAATAAGAGAGAACTTTGATTTTTGCCAATATATTAAACATGAATCATACAATCCAATTAGGAAACCTGAAAAAGCAGCAAATCGCCCTCAAATCACATCTCATTATCATAAAATGTAAAGACACTGAAGATAATGTAGTCTTTGGTAGCCTTGAAATGATGGGATTATCATGGCTAGAATTCTTTTGATCAGAGGTCTATTCATTCAAGGCTGACCTTGGTTAAACAACAATAGCAACAATATGAAACAGTATTCATGACTGCATTTTGAAACCTCTCAAATGAAATGCCTTATGTTGCTTATGTAACAAAATGCTAGTTTAACCTTGTGGTTGAGAAATTGCTTTTGTAATCCCTTCTGGGTTCAATCATACTCTGTGGAACCATGGGCAAGTGTCTTCTGTCATAACCCATGGATGACTCAAGTATTGTGAGTGAAGTTCAATAATGTGAAACTGTAGAAGTCCATCAGATGAACCGCACCTGCTCTTGGATAGTAGACTTGCTCTATTGATTAATATAAACTCATTATCTGAGTATGGATACTTTTAGTGAAGTTCATTTGGATTGGCAGAATTATTTGAGCATCAAATAAAATGTCCTGCAGCATTGAGTTTCAGCCCATTGCTTTCTGGGTTCAATTTCTATCAAGATCAACCTTGCTTTCATTCATCCAAGGTTAATAAAATTATGTACTAGTTAAGTGCCATTGCTGATTTGACTAAACAGTATCTTCCAGGATTCTTCAAGTAAGAAACTATGGCTGGGTTTGTTAAACGAATCTTCTTGGTGCTTCTTACACTTTAAGTTTAGATAAGGATGTAAAACAAATGGTCACAGTATTCTTATGAGGTGCTGCAAAACCTAGATACTGCTAACATTGGAAGTCATAATGGCAGAACCATGCTACATAAACCCTATTATTAAGATATGCAGCACATTTGTCAATGTTCCTGATAAACATCAACAGAAGGAAAAAATGGACTCTGTTGAAAACATTGCCAGATACTAGGGATACTATGAAACTCATACCACAAGAAAGCAATTCAGTTTGAGTATACTATTCTCTAATCTGAGAACTACTCTCCATCTCAATGCATTGTTTCTATTTGAAGCAGCCTATTTGTCATAATTTTTGCTACCTGTCTTTCACCAATCTTGGAAGCCCTGTGAAAAAATCTTGTTAGTGTTCTTTTTCTTTCATTTGACCAAAGCCCTTTTTATTTAATTCTATGTTACTGCCTTGACTTTGATGTCATTGATGCATTACGTATTTATCAGCGACTTTTGGAAAACCACCAGAAATTAAGAGAAACAAGCTTGGTACAGCATTTCTTCACTAAAGACAGATATGTATAATATCTCAATAAAGTTTCTTGTACCATATGACAATTAACTTTGTCATAATGCAAAATGAGGATGATTCAGCAACTATGATAAACTTTTTCTCTTAGACAGTCTTTTATTAACCCTGTTATAACCATGTTTCTTGAAAAATATAGCGCATAATATGCTAGGTTGTTTTCCTTTAATAAAGAATTTGTAAAATGACTAACTTTTTCATTGTTATGCTGATAACATTAGCTCCTCACATAATGATGATAGAATGTGTTGATATAAATATGAATACTTTAAAATGTTATTGTTTTGTTCTATTTTTTTTTGATTATGGTACCAAAGTCAGTTTCAGATAAGTTGTTTTAAAATAGTTAAAAATTTAAGAATATTTTCTAGAAAATATTAATTACCAACATTTTCCCAAGTTATAATACTTGTTGAGAATTTTATGAAGTTTTGTTCAATATTAAAACTTGAATTATCAAAATACAATTATTATGTTTAATTCAAACTGAATTTTAAAAAAAATAAATATAGTAACTTTATGAAATCATTATTAAACTGTGTGTATTCTATCATTTACCAAAATGGTACATTTGTTGACAACTATCCCCAAAGGAATCATTATTTTCTAACAAAATTAACACAACTCATCAGTATGCATACATATGACATACAAAATGTCAGAAAAGATTTATTGACATGTAAAAAAAGTAAGATATACGGAATCTGCATTGAATTCTTAGTTTTGATTTGTTTGGGTGTTCATTTATATGTTTCCACCGATGATTTTAATTCTTGATGTCAACCAAGAAAGCAAGCACTTAATACAATTTCCATTTTTGGCCTATAAAAAATAGCAATCTATCATTACATTGAATCTACTGCTGCTGCAAATCATCTCCTTCAACGTTATATGTTTCGATAAGGAGTGAGTCCACAGCATAAGAGATGTTGTGTACACAACGTTGGCCAATCTTTTTTCACTATTTGTCTGTAGCAAGGTCAAATGCTTCATTAAATCTCAAATTACATCCAGCCAGGCCATCATTAACTTGTGAAATATGTCCTTTGCAAAGCTCCTTTGACATGATAAGGCTCTGCAGCTAAACGTTTGAAATTTGAAAGTCTGGTTTTCTCAGAGTATTCCCTGTCAAAACTAATCAATTTGAACATAACACACTTCCATCTAAGAAAGTTTGCATTCTTTCAGTTAGCTCTTCGTTATTTATTTTTTGTAGAATACTTGAAGTATCAATGTTAGAGCTGGGTCAATGACGCAAACCAAAGTTGCTAGACTTTCTCTCTGTACTGGCTGTATATACCTGATTCTGCCTGAGCATTGCATTTAAGATATGTGTGTGGAATATTCATCCTCATTCACATTGATTCGATACACTTAGTACATAAGTTAATTGAACAACTGAAAACTCATAGTTGGAAATTTTGGCAGATTTATAGACACAGGCTTGGTAATGTGGTTAAGAAGTTTGCTCTCAAACTATATCCAGCAGTTTATCGGTTCACCTATTAAACAGTTAGTGCCCATTATATTCCAATTCTAGCTATCTTTCATTGTTATTTAGCCCATGGTTAGCTCAGACTGAAAATACCTATGGTCACAGACATTCCAGTCACAACCATCCTGCTCTTTATTTGAGCATTGCCTACATAGGACTGTATTATCCAATGTGCTATTCTCTTTTCAAGGAAACATAACAAGGGACACACACACACAGACATATGCATATACACACGCATATAGTGGGTATTAGGATGCATATGCAAGAATATGTAGGCATTAAGTTTTAAGACTGTTCAAATTCCTAAAATCCAACTTCTTAATCTTGAATTATGTGTCATAATACCCACCACTCACAGAGTACATTGAAACAGCTGTAAAGATTTGATTATATCACATAAAGTTATGTAATTTCTCATGTAAATATATTATAAATACTGATGATTACTTGTCTATACTTACTCTATACATATAAATGTATGCATTCACACAAACACACACACACTGATACATATATACATGTGTGTATATCATATATATATATATATATATATATATATATGTTCATGTATCACATATACACACATACACATTACACACACACACACACACACATTACACACACACACACACACATATATATACTTACATACAAAACACACATATACATATGCAAGCACACACAGACTGTGTGTGACCAAATGGTTAGAAAATTCACTTTGCAATCTTGAGGTCCTAAGATCAATCTGTTTGCATGGCATCTTGGATAAATGTCATTTTCTGTAGCCTCAGGTCAACTCGTATCTTGTGTGTGAACTTAGGTACACAGAAATATCATAGAAGTCATTACATGTATTGTGCATGAAATTCAAAGGTTCAAACTTGTCATATTATGTCAAACTGATTCTGCCTGAGCACTGCATTTAAGGTATGTGTGTGGAATATTCATCCACATCACACTGATTCAATACACTTAGTAGATAAGTTAACTGAACAACGAAAAACTCATAGTTGGAAATTTTGGCAGATTTATAGACACAGGCTTGGTAATGTGGTTAAGAAGTTTGCTCTCAAACAATTTGGATTCAGATTTAACAACACAGAGTGGCACCTTGACTAGGTATCTTGTACCTTTGCCCTAGGATGGCCTAAGCTTTGTGAGTGGACGTGGCAGACAGAAACTGAGAGAAGCCTCCCTTGTATGTAAGGTACGTGAGTGTATGTTTGTATTTCTATTTCCTTATACGCTAGTTATAAATGTGTCACCATCATACTGGTGCTGCCTTTTGTTCCAAATCTCCTGTGAAAACATGTTTGGCCGTAAAGAAATGCTAACTTACTTAGAAAAAGGTAATGGTTGGCAACAAGAAGGGCACCTGGTCGTAAAAAACACCTGCTTCAATAAATCCCATCTGACTCATATAAGCATAGAATAATAGGTGTTAAAATATTGGTTTCAAATTTTAGCACAAGGCCAGCAATTTTGGAGAGGAGATAAATCAATTACAGTGAACTCAGTACTCAGTACTCTATATATGCATATATATATATATATATATATATATATATATATATATATGTATATATATATATGTATATATATATATAGAGAGAGAGAGAGGGACAAAGTGTACGTACACTGCTATATATGTGTATATATATATGTATATTGTATATATATGTATGTGTATATATATATATATATGTACATATATGTATATATATATTTATATATGATGTATATTTGTGTGTGTGTGTATATATATATATATATATATATGTATGCATACATACAGCTCATATTTTCAACTAAAATTTAAATTATCGAAATGCAATCATTATGTTTATTTTGTACAGAATTTCCTTTTTTGGTTTTTAATAAATATATTAGATATGTGAAATCTTTAATAAATTTTATATGTATTCTATCATTCTGTAAAATGACACAGTTTCATGTATCAGAAAATAGTGCATCGTGTGTTGATAGTTGTCAACAAATGTGTCATTTTAGGTAATAATACACACAAGATTTATTGAAGATTTCGTAAATTTAATAGGTCTTTTTTTTGCAAATATTTTTGTTTCAAATAAACATAATTGTAATTTTGTAATTTTATTTTAAAATATAGGTAATACCTCATGTATTTAAATGTGTGTGTGTGTATTTAAATACTTGTATTCTTTTACTTTTATTCTTTTACCTCTGTATTTAATTTTTTTTTTTTTTTTTGGTAAGCCTGGTACTTATTCTATCAGTCTCTTTTGCCGGTATAAACACACCAACACTGGTCGTTAAGTACTGGTGGGGGACAAACACAGACCATAGACACACACACACACACATAGTTATATATATGTGTATGTATGTATTCTCTTTTACTTGTTTCAGTCATTTGACTGCAACCATGCTGGAGCACCGCCTTTAGTCGAGCAAATCAACCCCAGGATTTATTCTTTGGAAACCTAGTACTTACTCTATCAGTCTATTTTACCGAACCGCTAAGTTACGGGAACGTAAACACACCAGCATCGGTTGTCAAGCGATGGTGGGAGGGACAAACACAGACAC